>NC_084744.1:18392584-18412584 GCF_033978785.1 Entelurus aequoreus | reverse complement strand
ATGTCAGCAGCCAAGTTGAGCTTTATAACCTGTAACCTATGGATGAGAATATTACAACAACTAACAATATGACTCGATTACAATACTTAGAATCAATTTTCGATTCAACATTATTCTCGATTTAAACCTATTCTAGCAATATATTATTTGGAATAAAAATGGTAATAAAACCTTTTCAAAACAGGTTAGAAAAGCAAGAAGTTGCAAAGATCCTCTATTTTAAAAAAAAATGAATTCTCAATAAATAAATAAAAATGTTTTCAAATAGATTTAACATTATGAATCAGTAAAAATCAGAATTAAAAAAAATTGCGATACAGATATGAATTGATTTTTGGAGCGCCCCTACTGTAACCTGTTTGAAATGGTCTTATTGTATTTTATATACCAATTAATATATTTCTAGAATCGGTTTGAATTGAGAATCGTGTTGAATCGAGGATCAATTTTGAAATGAATCGGCACCTCAAGATTCAGAATCAAATAGATTTTTGTATTCTTGTAAATTGTTGTTATATTATTGACATCTCAAATAAATATAGCCCCATATTACCTGGGCTTGTATGTAGCTTTTTGTTGCAACTGCTTATCCTGAATATAGTCAGAGAATTTAAAAAAATAAGTTGTTATTTTTTGTGTTTTTAATTGTTCAATTAAAAAAGTAAACTTTCTAAATCAGAATGTATACAATCTGGAATAATTTTCAAGTGTTGCCATATTGGTTGTCAGTAAGAAAGTCAGTCAGTTGTAACTGTAACTCCTCTTTTTAATCTTGTTGTCACGACGAAGACTCGAACCCGTGTTGCTCCTGCAACTGAGTGTCAAGATTCCTCCTCTGGCTGCTTGCCCGGACACGACCCTGCTCGTGCTGGGAGCAGCTCGCCCACACAGCGACAAGGCTGCAAACAATCACTCTTCAGCACACCTGCACTTGACGAGAGGGAGCAGCATAAAAGACCAGCAAAGCCAGGAGACCTTCGCCAGAACGTAGCCAATCTTCCCTAAGTAAGCATCACGTCTGGCACCCCTCCCTTGTTCCTTGCTCGCCTTCTTGTGCTCTCCCTCGATTCCGATTTGATGTATTTCGTGTTTTCCACAGTGTCTTTAATCGTGTCTTGCCTCACGACCTCCTCCCGGATCTTTACTTGCCTTCCCCGATCCTCGACCACTGCTTGGACCCTGACATTGTGACCTCTCTCCAGCCCCCGACTGCTTGCCTTCCTGCTGACTGCCTCTTCGCCTTCCCCCTTGGATTTGACGAAAGATACATCCAACACGCACCGACAACATCCTCTGGTAAATTCCACATTGTTAATTCCACACATTGTCCGCCTTCATTCACTAGTGGTAGCATACACACCCCACACATTCATCAAAGGTTTCAATAAACCTTCTAAACCGCAGTTCTGCCCTGGTGTTGCCTCCTTCCCTTTGCCTAGTACACAACAGTACGTTCTGGCCAAAAACATGGCGGAACCAGGCGACACCAGAGAGGCCCAGTCCCGATTCCCCAGGACTTCTGACTTGCCCATTCTGGGTGCTGTTGTTAACGAGCACCAAGAGCGTTTTTCCGCTCTTGAGGGCAATTTGGAGAGAGCTTTTTCCAGATTTCACTCTAGGCTGGACTGCCTTATGCCTAGAGGGACCCCCGCTGCTGCAGCCCCGCAGCTTACCTCCCCAGTCCGAAGACCGGAACATTGTCGTCTGGAACGAGAGCCCAAGATAGCTAGTCCTAGACCCTTTGAGGGAGATTTCGAGCTGTGCAGGGGTTTTCTTGTACAGTGCGATCTGATTTTTCAACACCAGCCCTCATGCTATTCCTCTGATGGGGCTAAGATCGCTTTCATTTTTTCCCTGCTCACTGGACCTGCCCTCAAGTGGGCTACGGCTGCCGTGGACAGAACCGTAGGGTTAAGCACTGACTATGCTGCCTTCCGGGTCGAATTTCGGGCCGTATTTGACCACCCCAAGGATGGGGGGGACGCCGCGGGACGCCTCCACTCTATCCAGCAGGGACTTCGCTCAGTGGCGGCCTACACCCTGGAATTCCGGACTCTGGCAGCTGACAGCGGTTGGGACGATTGCGCACTTCTCAGTGCGTTCCGTCGAGGACTTTCGGAAGAGATTAAGGACGGGCTACTGAGGGACAGACCCACATCCTGTAGAGACCTCATCGAACTTGCACTCTTGTTCGATCAGAGACTGTTGGAACGTGCGGCAGAGCGAGCCCAGGGAGCTTCAAGGATCTGTACCCGTCCTCAACTGCAATCCATTTTTGAGACTCCAGCTGCTCCACTTCTTGCTCCACCCACCATGCTTACTACTCCTGAGCCCATGCATTTGGGAAGGACCAGGCTGACCCTTGAAGAAAGAGAGAGACGGTACAGACAGCACCTCTGTCTTTACTGTGGCCTAGCCGGACATATCCTTCGTTACTGTCCGGCTAAACCAAGAGGACCAGGCTCACCAGCTGAGGGGATCCTGGTGAGCCATACGTCTTTCCCACAAAGAGAAGAGAACCCCGACATCAGAGTACCCGCCACCCTAGCGTGGGACTCTAGAACAGTCCAAGTGGAGGCTTATTTGGACTCTGGAGCCGATGAGAGTCTCATGGACTACAAGTTTGCCCGACAGACGGGCATTCCCCTGGCCCACCTGGACCAGACTCTTCCGGCTCAAGCCCTGGACGGGCGTCCGTTGGGACCCATCAGGTTTCGTACTGAACCTATTTCAATGACCATTTCGGGAAACCATAGCGAGACCATCAGCCTTTGGGTTCTGGATGCACCCGTTGCCCCGCTGGTACTGGGTAGGTCTTGGCTCCGGCAACATGACCCCCACGTCTCTTGGACGACTGGCAGGATTTTGGCGTGGAGCACACCCTGTCACGCTAACTGCCTCAGAGCTGCTTCCTCTTCGGTCCACCGCCCCAGTACCAGTGCCCCTCAGACGGATCTATCCCTTGTACCAGTCTGCTACCATGACCTAGCTGAGGTGTTCAACAAGGAGCAAGCACAGGGTCTTCCCCCACATAGACCTTACGACTGTGCCATTGAGCTCCTTCCGGAGGCTAAACTACCTGCTAGCCGTCTCTATAACCTGTCACTCCCAGAGAAAGAGGCCATGAAGACCTACATTACTGAGGGCCTAGCTTCTGGGATCATCACCCCGTCCAAATCTCCACTGGCAGCTGGATTCTTCTTCGTCTCCAAGAAAGACGGCTCACTCAGACCTTGCATTGACTACCGTCACCTCAACAATATAACAATAAAGAACAAATACCCCCTACCGCTGCTTAACTCTTCATTCGAACCGTTGGCCCCTGCAACTATCTTCTCTAAACTGGATCTCCGAAACGCCTATAATCTTGTGCGGATTAAGGAAGGGGACGAGTGGAAGACGGCGTTCAACACCCACCTTAGGCATTTTGAATACAGGGTCATGCCCTTTGGACTCACGAACGCTCCAGCCGTGTTTTAGGCCCTCGTCAATGACATTCTTCGTGATATGCTTGAGCAATTTGTTGTTGTGTATCTGGATGATATCTTGATTTTTTCTCGTAGTTTGGCTGAACACCAGGAACATGTGCGACTCGTGCTTCAGAGACTGTTGGAGAACCAACTGTTTGTCAAGGCCGAGAAATGCCGCTTTCACACCTCTTCTGTGGAGTTCCTCGGTTTTGTGTTGGAAAAGGGACACATCAGAGCTGATCCCAAGAAGGTGGATGCCGTGGTGGATTGGCCTCAGCCATCTTCCAGAACAGAGTTACGGAGGTTTCTCGGCTTCGCGGGATTTTACCGTCGCTTCATCCAGGACTTCAGTCGGATTGCCGCACCACTCCATGCTCTCACCTCTCCTAAAAGCTCTTTTGTATGGTCGCATGCTGCCAACAAAGCCTTTGAAGAACTGAAGAGGAGCTTCATCTCCGCCCCTGTCCTCGTCCACCCTGACTTGGACGTACCTTTTCTCGTAGAGGTGGACGCCTCCGACTCCGGGATTGGTGCTATACTTTCCCAACTCTCTAAGGTTGACAGTTTGATTCACCCAGTTGCATTCTTTTCCAGACGCCTATCCCTGGCAGAGCGGAACTATGACGCTGGGAACAGAGAGCTGTTGGCGGTCCACGAAGCTCTATTGGTTGGAGGGGGCTCGTCACCAGTTCCAGATCCTGACCGACCACAGCAATCTCCTCCACATCCGCTCTGCCAGGAGGCTGAATAATCGACAGGCAAGATGGCAACAATTCTTCTCCCGATTCGACTACTTGCTATCTTTCAGACCCGGATCTAAGAACGCTAAGGCGGACGCTCTCTCCAGAGTGTTTATGGAGGAACCTTCAGAGCGCTCAGTAGATGTTCCCATTCTGCCTCCCTCTCGTATCATGGGGATGGTCTCCTGGAAAGTGGAGGAACTTGTCAAGACTGCGCTGCGCTCCAATCCAGGACCTGGGGGTGGACCACCCAACAAGCTTTTTGTCCATCAGGAACTGCGATCCAGAGTCCTGGATTGGGGTCATTCTAGCCTGTTCTCGTGCCATCCTGGATTCCAACAAACCCTATCACTGCTTCGTAGACTCTTCTGCTGGCCATCCATGGCCAGAGACACGCGTGAGTTTATCGCAGCTTGTTCTTCTTGTGCCCGCAGCAAGGCCTCTCATAGACCTCCAGCTGGTCTTCTTCTCCCGCTTCCCATCCCTGCCCGCCCTAGGTCACACATCGCTTTGGACTTCATCACAGGATTCCCGGCCTCCAGAGGTAACACCACTATGTTAACCATTGTGGACCGTTTTTCCAAGGCAGCACATTTCATTCCGCTGAGCAAATTACCTTCTGCTTCGGAGACGGCCGACCTCCTCACCCTCCACGTGATCAAGCTTCATGGTATCCCGGTAGACATTGTCTCTGACCGGGGCCCTAAGTTTTCTTCACAAGTCTGGAGAGCCTTCTGTAGGAGAGAGTATCTCACTTCGGGATACCACCCCCAGAGCAACGGGCAGGCAGAAAGGGCTAACCAAAGCGTCGAAACCATGCTCCGCTGCGTCGCCAGCAAGAAGCCCACAACCTGGTGCAAGTTCCTTCCTTGGGTAGAATATTCTTACAACTCCTTGAAAAGCTCCGCTACCGGTATGTCACCTTTTGAATGTTCATTGGGCTATCAACCCCACTTGTTTCCCCAGCAAGAACTGGAGATAGCGGTACCCCCTACTAAGGCCCATATAAGGAAGTGTCAGAGGGTGTGGAGAGCCGCTCGTGCAGCCTTAGAGAAGGCTTCTGCTAAGATGTGCCGTAACGCCAACCGCCATCGCATCCCTGCTCCATCCTATCGGCCAGGACAGCAAGTGTTGTTACTGGCGAAGGACCTAAATCTTCAGGTACCTTCTAAGAAATTAGCACCACGGTATGTAGGTCCTTTTCCCATCACTTCAATCATCAACCCCGTATCTGTCAAGCTAGCTCTTCCACCCTCGGTCAAGAGACACTCGGTAGTCCATGTATCACAGATAAAACCGGTAGCGGAGAGCGCTCTGTCTCCTCCTGTCCCTGCCCCCCCTCCTGCTAGGTTCCTAGAAAATGGAGATCAGGTTTGGACGGTTAAAGAGATCCTCAGGGTCCGTCGACAGGGTAGGGGTCTCGTATATCTGGTCGACTGGGAGGGATATGGGCCAGAAGACAGATCTTGGGTGCCGGCCTCCTATCTTGCCGATCCCTCACTTCTAGAGGATTTCTACCGTGCCAATCCTGATGCTCCCCGGCGCTCGTCGGGTGCCTCGCCTAAGGGGGGGGTGGGGGGTGGTACTGTCACGACGCGGACTCGAACCAGTGTTGCTCCTGCAACTGAGTGTCAAGATTCCTCCTCTGGCTGCTTGCCCGGACACGCCCCTGCTCGTGCTGGGAGCAGCATGCCCACACAGCGACAAGGCTGCAAACAATCACTCTTCAGCACACCTGCACTTGACGAGAGGGAGCAGCATAAAAGACCAGCAAAGCCAGGAGACCTTCGCCAGAACGTAGCCAATCTTCCCTAAGTAAGCATCACGTCTGGCACCCCTCCCTTGTTCCTTGCTCGCCTTCTTGTGCTCTCCCTCGATTCCGATTTGATGTCTTTTGTGTTTTCCACAGTGTCTTTAATCGTGTCTTGCCTCACGACCTCCTCCCGGATCTTTACTTGCCTTCCCCGATCCTCAACCACTGCTTGGACCCTGACATTGTGACCTCTCTCCAGCCCCCGACTGCTTGCCTTCCTGCTGACTGCCTCTTCGCCTTCCCCCTTGGATTTGACGAAAGATACATCCAACACGCACCGACAACATCCTCTGGTAAATTCCACATTGTTAATTCCACACATTGTCCGCCTTCATTCACTAGTGGTAGCATACACACCCCACACATTCATCAAAGGTTTCAATAAACCTTCTAAACCGCAGTTCTGCCCTGGTGTTGCCTCCTTCCCTTTGCCTAGTATACAACACTTGTATTTAGAATAAATCGTTAAAACTGCACTGAGACAAAATCATGCTGCGGAATATGATCAAGTATAGTAGCCATTGGACTTCTATTATTTGACACAAATCTTCAACTATCCATATAATCAGGATTTTCGATATGCAAAATATAGGAGACAATTTTGCTGAAATAAATACAGTCCAAGCCTTAAAGGGGACCTGCACTTTTGTGGTTTTTCATTCACAATCATTATGAAAGACATTATGACGGATGGGTTTAAAAAAAAAAAAAAAAGCATTCTAACTTGTATATAAATTCGATCAAAAGTCCACTTACAATGGAGCCTATGAGAATCACTCTATTCTGCATATAGAAAAAAAAAACATTTTTATTTTTTTGTCATTAAAAAACTGTATCCCTGCAGACTGTATTAATCTATATTGATATATAATGTAGGAACCAGAAATAATATTAATAACAGAAAGAAACAACCCTTTTGTGCAAATGAGTGTGAATGAGTGTAAATGGGGGAGGGATGTTTTTTGGGTTGGTGCACTAATTGTAAGTGTATCTTGTGTTTTTTATGTTGATTTAATACAAATAAAAAAATGGTTTTATTTTTTATTTCTTGTGCGGCCCGGTGGTTGGGGACCACTGCTTTAAGGTTATATATACCTAATGTAAGTATATATGTAATATAAGAACATGCACATTTATAATAACATTTAATATATACGTATGTTGATCATTTTAAGCTTAGCATCAAAGTTTTTTTTTGGTTTTTTTTAACAACTTTACTAATTATTGCTCACTGGGGACTTCATGAGAGCCAACAAACATAATAACACATCACTTACTGTACGATGTATGCGGTCATTAGGATGCCGGCTGCTAGGATGTTCATAAAATTCCATTTAGAGGAAGGATGACTCGTGACTCGAAGGAAAGGGAGGTGAAGCCAAGCGTCTTATCAGAGTGTAATTTGGCTGTCAAAATGTACCAACTTGTCAGAATATGTCCTCAGCCTTCTATCCAGGTGAGAGGCATGATTTATGATCTAGAATAAACTTCCTAGGGAGCAGAATAAGGAGGAAACAGCTGACCAACCGATCATGTCAACATTAGCACACAAGCTCGTGATAACGGTGCCGCGATAAATAGTTTACAATATCACAATAATAACAATATCACTAATACTTGGTTACTATTCAAGACACAAAAATATAAATAGAGTATTGATGGCACTGTTTGGATGTTTTTATTGGATTTTATGGGCTCAATTGAGGGCTTCTCATTGGCTCCACTGTGGGGACTTTTATTTACAAGTTACAAGTTTACAATACACTAAAACAAAAAAATCCATCCGTCTTCATGTCTTTCATAATGACTGTGAACGATAGGCAAAATAAAAAATAAAAAAGTGCAGTTCCTCCATAAAATTGTGGAATTAAAGTTGTGCAATTCGGAAACAAAAAAAACAAAAAAATGGTTATAGATTACGTCGTACATGATCGCATACTTGCACCAGCTGTTAGTAGTCACTGTAACGAGCGCGCTGCTAACAGTCTCATTCTATTTAATAAAAATGTTTTTAAAAAATGTATTCCAAAGACAAGCTGCTCTATTTGTCATCACCTTTTATTATAAGTGTTTGACAAAGAATTCAGTTCATTATACCAAGCGTATTCGTCATTCGCATTAAATATTTTGTCTTTTTTATGCCAAAATTATAATGAAATGTGTTATGCTTATTACACAAAAACCTCCATCAACTGAGTATGACAGTTAAGAATGTTAAAATGTTGTTTAAAAAAAAATATGATTGTGACAGTTTGACCCTGAAACCGATCATTTATGTTTGAAATATTTCCTAAGGGGGAAACATGTTCTGAAATTCCACCAAGAACAGATTTATGTTCAACTTTTAATGTTTAACAGTAAATCTCATAAACCATGATGATGTTTAATATATAGTATAATAATATTACATATGACATATAATAATAATACATGCTGAAACAAAATGTTCATGTGATCATTGTCAAAACTCAGGCAAGTTTATAATAAAACAAAGTGAAACTGAGCAAAACTACATTATAACTTTTCAAATGTATATTAAAACTATGTGCAGTGTGCATGTAAAATATTTGAACTCTAAATTGTGAATAGGAGTGCATGTGAGTGTGAATTGTTGCTTGTTTTATGTGTCCTGTGATTGACTTATGACCAGTCCACCTCTCTTTCACAGTCAGCTGGGAAAACCACAAACTCACCCGTGAACCTAATGAGGACAAGCAGTATAAAATACATTCCACCGAATAGGTGCAATTAGTGTCCCCGGGAAATAAAATGCATAAATTCACAGTATATAACAGTAAAATGTGTTATTTTTATAAAACTAAGTGTCCTGCACAATGAACTTATTGCACATTTAATTAATACAATTTAGAAGACAAATCTAAACTACCTTGAACACTGAAAAAAATTGCATTTGTCACCTGTCCGTACTGCCTAAAGTTAGAAACACTGAGAAATGTGATGTGTCTTACATGTTTATGTTACTCCTTATCACAACTAGACTTGTAGTTTATTGTCTTGAAAAAAAAAAAAAAAAAGAAAGTTAAAACTCATACTTAAGTGGTGTCCCTGGGTTTTTACTCAGTCCTGTTACCCCAATACAGTGGTTGGCAACCCAAAATGTTGATAGGGCCATATTGGACCAAAAATACCAACAACAAAAAATCTGTCTGGAGCCGCAAAACATTAAAAGCCTTATATAAGTCTTATAATGAAGGCAACACTTAGCTATATTAGCCTACTATCAAAGGCTGACGCAAATCTTTGTTGACAGAAAGGTTGTATTTTAATTACATTGTTATTTATTCTACACATTTTTGCAACATTGGAAAACATTAGTAAAATAGAGGCTTTTCACAGGATGAGATAACTTCTGGAAATTACTGGCTCAGAATGTCCAAAGGTATAAATGTGTGTGTCCAAGTTTAAGGAAACGGCACGCTGTCTTCTTCTAATGGATTTATTACAATCTTTGCAAGCTGGGTAACGTTTGCTGTGGTCTGGAACAACATGGCACACAAACAACTATGAAAAATGCAGCCAATATTACCTAAATGTGTTATGAGACATGCAAATATAAATTAAATACACAGAGGACATAAGTAAAAGGAAATTAAATTAGCTCAAATATACCTAAAAACGAGGCATAATTATGCAATGTGTACATACAGCTAGCCTAAATAGCATGCTAGCATCGATTAGCTTGCAGTCATGCACTGACTAAATATGCCTGATTAGCACTCCAACGAGTCAATGACATCAACAAAAAGCACCTTTGTGCATTCACAGTATAAAACATTTGGTGGACAAAATGAGAAAAATAAGTAGAGGAAGATTTTACATGTAAACAAACTGTTGCGTCAGTCCACACTATGGTGAGTTCAAGAACTGCCGAAATTAGTAGAACAAACTGATGTTCACCAAATGCTCTCATCAGTGAAGCATACCCACAAACATATTAAACAGTGGGCTTTCTAACAATTGGGAAGGTTTGTGTCATGTTGGTCCTCAAACAAAAAACAAACCAATTATTTTTCCATTTTCGATCCTTTTTTAAAAAGGCTCCAGGGAGCACTTGTATTGCGCTTTTCTAAGCGCTTTGACACTATTTCCACATTCACCCATTCACACACTGACAGGCAGGAGCTGCCATACAAGGCCCTAACCACGACCCATCAGGAGCAAGGGTGAAGTGTCTTGCTCAAGGACACAACGGACGTGACAAGGTTGATAGAAGGTGGGGATTGAACCAGGAACCCTCAGGTTGCTGGCACGGCCACTCTCCCAACTTCGCCACTCCGTCCACTAAAGAGCAGCACACAGCTCGAGAGCCGCGGGTTGCTGACCCTCGATCTAGTGGTACATCAAATAATCACTTAATTAAATACCTAAACACAGCGTTACTATCAATCAATCAATCAATGTTTGATTATATAGCCCTAAATCACAAGTGTCTCAAAGGGCTGTACAAGCCACAACGACATCCTCGGTACAGAGCCCACATACGGGCAAGGAAAACTCACCCCAGTGGGACGTCAATGTGAATGACTATGAGAAACCTTGGAGAGGACCGCATATGTGGGTAACCCCCACCCTCTAGGGGAGACCGAAAGCAATGGATGTCGAGTGGGTCTGACATAATATTGTGAAAGTCCAACACATCAGCGAAAGTCCAGTCCATGGTGGGGCCAGCAGGAACAAAATGGAACAAATTTTAGCGATATTACGGAGATGAAAGAAGGCCGTTTTAGTAACACTCTTAATGTGTGACTCAAACGAGAGAGTTGGGTCGAAGATAATACCTAGATTCTTTACCGAGTCGCCTTGTTTAATTGTTTGGTTGTCAAATGTTAAGGTGGTATTATTAAATAGATGTCGGTGTTGAGCAGGACCGATAATCAGCATTTCCGTTTTCTTAGCGTTGAGTTGCAAAAAGTTAGCGGACATCCATTGTTCAATTTCATTAAGACACGCCTCCAGCTGACTACAATCCGGCGTGTTGGTCAGCTTTAGGGGCATGTAGAGTTGAGTGTCATCAGCATAACAGTGAAAGCTAACACCGTATTTGCGTATGATGTCACTTAGCGGCAGCATGTAAATACTAAAGAGTGCAGGGCCAAGAACCGAACCCTGGGGTACTCCGCACGTTACCTTAACATAGTCAGAGGTCACATTGTTATGGGAGACACACTGCATCCTGTCAGTAAGATAAGAGTTAAACCAAGACAAGGCTAAGTCTGACATCCCAATACGCGTTTTGATACGCTCTAATAAAATATTATGATCAACAGTATCGAAAGCGGCGCTAAGATCAAGAAGCAGCAACATAGATGACGCTTCAGAATCCATCGTTAGCAATAGATCATTAGTCATTTTTGCGAGGGCTGTCTCCGTAGAGTGATTTGCCCTGAAACCGGATTGAAAAGGTTCACAGAGATTACTATAATGCCAATAATATTAAAGGCCTACTGAAACCCACTACTACCGACCACGCAGTCTGATAGTTTATATATCAATGATGAAATCTTAACATTGCAACACATGCCAATACGGCCGGGTTAACTTATAAAGAGCAATTTTAAATTTCCCGGGAAATATCCGGCTGAAAACGTCTCGGTATGATGACGTTTGCGCGTGACGTCACGGAGTTTGCGGAAGTATTGGGACACAAACAGCTCTGTCTTCATCGCAAAATTCCACAGTATTTTGGACATCTGTGTTGGTGAATCTGTTGCAATTTGTTTAATGAACAATGAAGACAGCAAAGGAGAAAGCTGTAGGTGGGATCGGTGTATTAGCGGCTGGCTACAGCAACACAACCAGGAGGACTTTGAGTTGGAAAGCAGACGCGCTACCGTGAGTATGCAGCTTTCTTCCAAACATTTGATCGCTTGCCCGTCCGTGCGTGCCGCTATGTGCATGTCACATACGTAACTTTGGGGAAATATATGTGCTGTATGAACTTTGCAGAAGTGAACGGTACTTTGGGCTGTGGGATTGAGTGTGTTGTGCGGGTGTTTGAGTAGTATTGGTGGGTTGTATGGACGGGAGGGGGGAGGTGTTTGTTATGCGCGATTAATTTGTGGCATATTAAATATAAGCCTGGTTGTGTTGTGGCTAATAGAGTATATATATGTCTTGTGTTTATTTACTGTTTTAGTCATTCCCAGCTGAATATCAGGTCCCACCCGCCTCTCACAGCATCTTCCTTATCTGAATCGCTTCCACTGCCCTCTAGTCCTTCACTCTCACTTTCCTCATCCACAAATCTTTCATCCTCGCTCAAATTAATGGGGTAATCGTCGCTTTCTCGGTCCGAATCGCTCACGGTGCTGGCGTCCATGATTGAAAACAATGTGCAGATGTGAGGAGCTCTTCAATCTGTGACTTCACGCTACTTCCGGTACAGGCAAGGCTTTTTTTTATCAGCGACCAAAAGTTGTGAACTTTATCGTCGATGTTCTCTACTAAATCCTTTCAGCAAAAATATGGCAATATCGCGAAATGATCAAGTATGACACATAGAATGGATCTGCTATCCCCGTTTAAATAAGAAAATCTCATTTCAGTAGGCCTTTAAATATACTCGTTAACTAAAACCCCTGTCTTGTTTTTAATGAACACCTGGGCCTACTACGCTACTGTATCTTGATGTTGGTCATTGTGGTGGTACTTGGAGAGCCACACAGAGTGCATTACTTTTCTATTCCAAGACACACCAACTGCTGCACTTTTCCTTGACTTACAGAACACTTACCCCCAATTAAAAGCTTTGTTGCGATGCAAAGCCTTTGTTGGCCCTTCTGAGGAACACAAAGACAGGAAAGCTTCGAGGTAGTTGAGACAATATGGAGAAGATGGAAACATGAGATAACACTAAAGAAACCACACTTCAAATGGGTGGGGAATGCAATTCAACAGACCGTATCCTAGTTGCATATCCCTGCACTATAAATAAATGTTTACTATTTTTCAAAAATGCAGGTAGTAGAGTTTAAAATGACTTATTGACGAGCTAGATTACTTACTGTTAAGTACTTACACGTGTGATGCTCCGTTTCAAATGAGGGTCCCCCATTGTGATGACTCTAGTCGCACCTTAAACATCTGTTAATAATAAATACATCACATCCCAACGTTTGGTTGTAATTAAAATGTATTTTACAAAAAGGAAAGCAGCCGCTATACTCCTGACTGGACAACTTATGTCCAACTCATCTGAAGAGCGGAATTAGTAAAAGATGTGGTGCGTTCACTAACCAATAGGAAAAGTAGATCACAGTAGGACATTTCGGATGACACGCAGGACCAGCAATAAATATACTAGTAAAAACTATGTATATTGATCTGTCATTACTCTTAGCTTTTTTATATACGTTTTGATGCGCTGTATTTGGACCTGTGCATTTTTCATCTTGTATTTTTAAAAGTTACGCCAGTTTGAACGGACCCCAAACACACCAAAACCCATGAGTCTTTGCTACTGTTGCTATGGAGAATATCCAGAAGTCCTTATTGTACGCTAACAAAGAGGCACCGACATGCAACATTGTTCTTGGTTGCAAACAAATTAAACAATTACTTCTTTTTTTTTCAAGATTGATGAATTGCAGGATTGTACTTTTGAAAAAAAAAAAAAAAGTTTTGTAGGCTATGTTTGAATTTCCTATTCATTAGAATACATAAACACACATGTATAAACAATATGTTATTATACATTGCCATAAAAAAATAATATTGTTATTTTTCATTATCAAATTTTTTATAATAATTTAGTTTTCAATATCTTATTTTTATAATATTATTATTTTACATTATTGTATAATATTTTATTTTATGTTATGTTATGTTTATGGGAGCAGCTTAGACTTCATGAAAAGTATTGATATATCAACTATAGTTGAGAAATATATCAAAAAAATTAAAACGTTTTTTATCCAAAAGAATACATGAAAAGTAGTAACTAGATATGTTAATTATTGTGGCTTATAATGGTGTATAAGTGCACTGGGTTATACTAAATGCTATTTGTCAATATTTTGGTATTTCTTTACTGTAAAATCTAGAAAATAATAAATCACTAAATAACATGACAAATATTAAAAAATTATCTGAAGATTATTGGCTGTAAAAAGTATATGTAATATAATGGAGATATGTAATATGCAGTAATATATGTAAATAAATGAAAGGGTTAATAACTAGGGTTATTGGCTCTAAAATGTCGAATAATCACCTAAAATATAAAGTATTTGTATGTGGAAGTATACTGAAAAAATATTTATCAGCAGAGATTTGGCAGCAAAATTTAGAATACATATTAAAAATTAATCTTTTGAGACGGTATTGGTTGTTAATTGTGGAACAATAATATCTAAAACGTCTATAGAAAATGTATTTGCTGTCAAAATTTGAATGAACTATATCAAGAAATCCCCAGGAAATGAGAGGTTCTAATGGGAATTAACTGGTGCCCTGCAAACCTGGCAAGAACGCTGTTAAATCCTAAAAAATTCAAAAATTGTGCTTTCACTTACATAACTGTATCTTATTATTTGCTATAGTCTTTGAAACAAATGTGAGATTTGAATAAATTGATCATGACCCCTGTGCTTACATCCACCCATCAGTGTACATGTTACCCTTTTACTCCGTCTAAAAAGTATAGTTGCCATAGTGATACGTTGGCAAGTCAAGGATGGGCTTGATTCCAATGCGATGCAAAAAAGGACAATCCACTGTGGGAAGAAATGCAGGCCCGGAGGAGAGCAAAGCCTGCGCAGATCAAGACGCGCTGCCCCACGATGAGAAGTCAAAGTTGAGGCTTTCCTCATGTAAACCAGATGACTCAAACTCGGGCTATGAAGCCTCAAGCTGGAGCACACATTACCCATTACATGCAATTTACTGCAAACCATGTGGCGTTTTATTATAAACAAATAACATGATTTGTTCCGTAACAACCGTCAATAGGATGGCTGCCATATTTTAGAAGTTATTAATATAATTAAAATACAATAGAATAGTCTGTATTGTCATTGATCAGCAGGTGAACAACAAAATTATAAGAGATTACTCTCTCCTCAGTTCATAAAACAATAGTGCAATAGTGCAATAATAAATATAAAAAAGAAACCCCCCTCCCATATCTAAATTCAAATACAGTACTTGGAATATGACCAAAGAATTCAGGGCATCCACGCTCATAACGCATGAGAATGTAAATGTTTGCAAGTAGTGTTGTCCCTATACCAATTTTTTAGTACCGGTACCGGTACCAAAATGTATTTCGATACTTTTCTGTACTTTTATAATTAAGGGGCACCACAAAAAATGCCATTATTGACTTTATTTTAACAAAAAATCTTACGCTATATTAAACATATGTTTCTTATTGTAATCGAAGAACAAGTTTGTCCTTTTTACTGTTAATTTCTGGTAACTTTCTCTTTTAACATGTTCTATCTACACTTATGTTAAAATGTAATAATCACTTATTCTTCTGTTGTTTGGATACTTTACATTAGTTTTGGATGATACCACACATTTAGGTATCGATCCGATACCAAGTAGTTACAGGATCTGTCTACACACTGTGTTTGTATTTCTTATTCATTAGAATACATAAACACACATGTATAAACAATATTTTATTATACATTACCATTAAAAAAAATATTATTATTGTTATTTTTCATTATCAAATTTTTCCGCTGTGTGTCTGCTTGTAAGTACTCCGTGATTGTGCACTGCCGAACAAGCTCCTCTGCTCGTAAACCAGCAATGTCATGACGTGACAACGATACTATACCAGTACCGGTATACCGTACAACCCTATTTGCAAGTGTATATTGCCTTTTCTTTGTCATTTTGTGTTTGTTGTTCTTGAAATATAATGTAATGATGACCATATTGCAGGATAATGAATGTTTTGTGATACACGCTCTCTCTGTCCAAGCTGCTCAGCACAACATGGTTTATTGAGTCAGCAGTACTGAGAAAAAAAAACTATTTGACTTCCCACTTCAAAGTCAACTGTGTTCAACCTACACTATATTGCCAAAAGTATTTGATTAGAATCAGGTGTCCTAATCACTTGGCCCGACCACAGGTGTATAAAATCAAGCACTTAGGCATGGAGACTGTTTCTACAAACATTTGTGAAAGAATGGGCCGCTCTCAGGAGCTCAGTGATTTCCAGCGTGGAACTGTCATAGGATGCCACCTTTGCAACAAATCCAGTCGTGACATTTCCTCGCTCATAAATACTCCAAATTAGGCTTTATTATAAGAAATTGGAAGAGTTTGTGAACAACAGCAATCAGCCTCCAAGTGGTAGGCCACGTAAACTGACAGAGAGGGGTCAACGGATGCTAAAGCGCATAGTGCAAAGAGGTCTCCGACTTTCTGCACAGTCAGTTTCTACAGAGCTGGGTTTGGAGGTTGCCAGGAGAACGCTACATTTCGGACTGCATTGTGCCGAGTGTGAAATTTGGTGGAGGACGAATTATGGTGTGGGGTTGTTTTTCAGAAGTTGGGCTTGGCCCCTTAGTTCCAGTGAAATGAACTTTGAATGCTCCAGGATACCAAAACATGTTGGACAAGTCCATGCTCCCAACCTTGTGGGAATAGTTTGGAGCGGGCCCCTTCCTCTTCCAACATGATTGTGCACCAGTGCACAAAGCAAGGTCCATAAAGACATGGATGACAGAGTCTGGTGTGGATGAACTTGACTGGCCTGCACAGAGTCCTGACCTGAACCCGATAGAACATATTTGGGATGAATTAGAACGGAGACTGAGAGCCAGGCCTTCTCGACCAACATCAGTGTGTGACCTCACCAATGCGCTTTTGGAAGAATGGTGGAAAATTCCTATAAACACACTCCGCAACCTTGTGGACAGCCTTGCCAGAAGAGTTGAAGCTGTAATAGCTGCAAAAGGTGGACCGACATCATATTGAACCCTATGGGTTAGGAATGGGATGGCACTTCAAGTTCATATGTGAGTCAAGGCAGGTGGCCAAATACTTTTGGCAATATAGTGTATGTTTTAATATAATTGCCTTCCAAGGCACACATAACAATCTCATACATGACTTAAAGACAACGTTAAGAACGCAAATAACCTTTTAATGAGCCGACGCTTCTCTCCCCTTCTCGATGCACATGCTTCTCGTCAAAGTTTGGAGTAAAAATTTATTGATTTTATTTTACAGTAGTTGACTGTCTTTTATACTAAGTTGAAATCAGGGCCTGCCCGTGGCATAATCACTCAATGCCCACCACTACCAGACGGGCATATTTACCATGGCTGGGGTTGTGTAAAAATTGTAAGATTTGTTTTTAATCATTTAAATCTGTCAGTTATGAAATATGAAATCATAAAAGTTAAGACAAAACCAATTTAGCTGTCAATGTTTAATAAACAAAATTAAGATAAACAAATTAAGATTATGTAACACTATACTAACATGGCCTTGCAGAAATGCAAAGCGCTTCATTCTGTTCAACCAACCCAGATGTCATAACGTCTTCAAAGCTCACCTTTAAGTTTCACTTTTGCATCTCATTGCACATAACTGTGGTGCATTCAAGGAACAGTGGTTTAAGTTTGAAACAGAGGCATCACTAGTTTTAAAGAGGTTCAACTTGGATGCACTAATAATAATAAACATGGTAATGATGTATTATTACGATTATTATTAGCCGCTAATGATAACCTTACATAAGGTCTACCTTACACTGACAACTTAACATCATTTTAATCATATTTAGTTGATTAACGACAGGTTGTGTGATTATTAAAATGAACATTGTGGCTACTTTGTATTACATTTGTCGACATTATTTTGTAAAAAAAAAAAACACAACCTTGTCTGAATTATTTTTTTTTAAACATAAAATAATTAGGGGGATTCAAGGAAATTTTAGAGAACCTTTAGCCCCCTAAAAAGACTTACTGACTGGTTTGAACACTTGATGAATAACATTATTGGAAACTAGGGTATAAACATGTAAATATTGTGGGCTTTTTAGATCATTGAGTGCGCCATTCACTGTGCGCCCGGGTTATCATGTTAGGAAGACTGACACGTGCGTAGAACGCCGGATACAAATCGACGGATAAGGGTGTACACATGCAAGAGGGAACTGGTTTACAATATTCTAATTTAGATATGTTAATCCCATTTTTAAAAAGTCAAAAACCTTATTAAAGTTTAGTGCATGTAAACATACTGAGTGTGTGTATGTAGGGTGGTGCTGTTCGATTTAAGGGGGTGTTGGGGCCCATCAGGGGTCTAATGATAATAATAAATAAGCAATATTAAAAACCAAAATGGAGCCACAAACTAATCTTGTTTAGGACCACACAATGTACACTATATTGCCAAAGGTACTTGGCCGACCTGCCTTGACTCACATATAAACTAGAAGTGCCATCCCATTCCTATCGTAGAGCATCCAAAGTTCCTTTCACTGGAACTAAGGGGCCAAGCCCATCTCCTGAAAAACAATCCCACACCATAATTCCTCCTCCACCAAATTTCCCACTCGGCACAATGCAGTCCGAAATGCAGCGTTCTCCTGGCAACCTCCAAACCCAGACTCGTCCATCAGATTGCCAGATGGAAAAGCGTGATTCAGAGTCCAGTGGCGACGTGCTTTACACCACTGCATGAGACGTGTTGCATTGGACTTGGTGATGTATGGCTTAGATGCAGCTGCTTGGCCATGGAAACCCATTCCATGAAGCTCTCTGCGTACTGTACGTGGGCTAATTGGAAGGTCACATGAAGTTTGGAGCTCTGCAGCAACTGACTGTACAGAAAGTCGGCGACCTCTTTGCACTTTGCGCTTCAGCATCCGCTGAACCCTCTCTGTCAGTTTACGTGGCCTACCACTTGGTGGCTGAGTTGCTGTTGTTCCCAAACTCTTCCATTTTCTTATAATAAAGCCGACAGTTGACTTTGGAATACTTAGGAGTGAGGAAATTTCACGACTGGATTTGTTGCTCAAGTGGCATCCTATGACAGTTCCACGCTGGAAATCACTGAGCTCCTGAGAGCGGTCCATTCTTTTACAAATGTTTGTAAAAACAGTCTCCATGCCTAAGTGCTTGATTTTATACACCTGTGGCCAGGCCAAGTGATTAGGACACCTGATTCTGATCATTTGGATGGGTGGCCAAATAATTTTGGCAATATAGTGTATGTGAAACATGCATGTATAGTCTAAAAGATTTTATGATGGCCATTTTCTGACCCTGGAATGGAGAAATTAAAATTTCATTCCAACTGACTTTTCCATGTCGAATATCATGTGAAAAAACTTCAAAAAGCTTGTTGTTTTCTCCGCTATGAATCCATTTCATGAACATTACATAAGAGCTCTGACTGCAGGATCTGGGCATTCGTTGACGATCATAAGACGCTCCAGATATCTGCTTTTCATTACTAGCCTATTTATAATGTCAAGGTTCCCTTGCACAAAATAAACAGTGTTACCATGAGGACCTGACGGCGCAGAACAAACAGTCTTAAATTAGACATGCGTTACTGCCACAGCAGATTTAGCGCTAATGAAAAAAGACGCCTACAGTATCATAAATCAGAAAGATGTTGTTTTTCATTTTCATTCTGGTAAATAAATTACACTGGAGGTGGGTGGGGGGGCGGGGGGGGGGGGGGGGAGTCATGTAGAGATATTTGTCTGACATTCTAATTGACTTTAATGCACTTCACCAACAATTAAAGTTAATTTTGAACTTGCTTGAAAAGGTGCATTGAAGTGCATCACATGTTTACACATGAAGTGAAGTGAATTATATTTATATAGCGCTTTTCTCTAGTGACTCAAAGCGCTTTACATAGTGAAACCCAATATCTAAGTTACATTTGAACCAGTGTGGGTGGCACTGGGAGCAGGTGGGTCAAGTGTCTTGCCCAAGGACACAACAGCTGTGACTGGGATGGCGAAAG
>NC_084744.1:18155084-18387584 GCF_033978785.1 Entelurus aequoreus | reverse complement strand
GTTGTCTCATTTTGTCCACCAAAAGTTTTATGCAGTGCGTCAATGCAGAAAGGTGAGCTTTGTTGACGCTATTGACTTGTTGGAGTGCTAATCAGGCATATTTGGTCAGGGCATGACTGCAAGCTAATCGATGCTAACATGCTATTTAGGCTAGCTGTATGTACATATTGCATCATTATGCCTCGTTTGTAGGTATATTTGAGATAATGTAATATCCTTTACTTTTATCCTCTTTGTATATACATTAGTTTTGCATGACACATTATCTGTATGTAATATTGGCTGCATTTCAGATAGTTGTTTGTGTGACATGTTGTTCCAGACCACAGCAAACATTACCTAGCTTGCCAAAGATTGTAATGAACCTATTAAAAGAAGTCAACCTGCCGTTTCAATGATAAATTATCAATTGTTAATTAAGTTGGTGCACTCTTAAGTTGAGGTATTACTGTATTTTCCCAAAAGAAAGGCCATCGTCATGGATGCGATCACGCGTGATATCAGCATTTGTTCAGCGAGCATTCTTTCTGCGTGTTGGGTTTTTTTCTGTGACTTGTTAAGGAATATCAAAAAGGAGAACAAGGGGGTGTTGAGAGACGAAAAGATGAAGAACAAACAGGAAGTTATGTGAAGTCAGAAAGCTGTTGGATGTACGTCGTCGCTCGTTGTCAAAGTTAAGGTATTGCAATTTTACAGGGGTTAGCTTCTTTTTACACTTGTGTGGTGATGCAATAAGGTTCATAACGGAAGAGGAAAAGAAGAGAAACATTCGTGTCACCACTTTTTAACAGGGTGAAGGCAAGAAATGTTTTGTTGTTTTTACAGTGCTTAACTTCTTAACTGTGCCTAACTTCATGTCAAACTTTAATAGGACTAGAAATATTTAATGTGTACTTAATCTTAGGATTTTTCTACAAACCCAAAACCAGTGAAGTTGGCACGTTGTGTAATTCGTAAATAAAAACAGAATACAATAATTAGCAAATTATTTTCAACTTATATTCAATTGAATAAACTGCAAAGACAAGATATTTAATGTTCAAACTGAGAAACATAATTTTTTTTGCAAATAATCATTAACTTAGAATTTAATGGCAGCAACATGTTGCAAAAAAGTTGGCGCAGGGGCATTTTTACGACTGTGTTACATGGCCTTTCCTTTTAACAACACTCAGTAAACGTTTGGGAACTGAGGAGACCAATTTTTGAAGCGTTTCAGGTGGAATTATTTCCCATTCTTGCTTGATGTACAGCTTAAGTTGTTCAACAGTCTGGGGTCTCCGTTGTCTTATTCTAGGCTTCATAATGCGCCACACATTTTCAATGGGAGACAGGTCTGGACTACAGGCAGGCCAGTCTAGTACCTGCACTCTTTTACTACAAAGCCACACTGTTGTAACACGTGACTTGGCATTGTCTTGCTGAAATAAGCAGGGGCGTCCATGATAACGTTGCTTGGATGGCAACATATGTTGCTCCAAAACCTGTATGTACCTTTTAGCATTAATGGTGCCTTCACAGATGTGTAAGTTACCCATGCCTTGTGCACTAATACATCCCCATACCATCACAGATGCTGGCTTTTCAACTTTGCGCCTGTAACAATCCTAATAGTTATTTTCCTCTTTGTTCCGGAGGACACGACGTCCACAGTTTCCAAAAATAATTTGAAATGTGGACTCGTCAGACCACAGAACACTTTTCCACTTTGCATCAGTCCATCTTAGATGAGCGCGGGCCCAGCGAAGCCGGCTGGCGTTTCTGGGTGTTGTTGATAAATGGCTTTTGCTTTGCGTAGTAGAGTTTTAACTTGTACTTACAGATGTAACGACCAACTGTAGTTACTGACAGTGGTTTTCTGAAGTGTTCCTGAGCCCATGTGGTGATATCCTTTACACATTAATGTCGGTTTTTGATGCAGTACCGCCTGAGGGATCGAAGGTCACGGGCTTAGCCGCTTACGTGCAGTGATTTCTCCAGATTCTCTGAACATTTTGATGACATTAAGGACCGTAGATGGTGAAATCCCTAAATTCTTTGCAATAGCTCATTGAGAAATGTTCTTAAACTGTTGGACAATTTGCTCACGCATTTGTTCACAAAGTGGTGACCCTCGCCCCACCCTTGTTTGTGAATGACTGAGCATTTCATGGAAGCTGCTTTTATACCAAATCATGGCACCCACCTGTTCCCAATTAGCCTGTTCACCAATGGGATGTTTCAAATAAGTGTTTGATGAGCATTCCTCTTTTTTTGCCACTCCGTGCCAGCTTTTTTGAAACATGTCGCAGGCATCAAATTCCAAATGAGATAATATTTGCAAAACGTTTTCCAGTTTGAACGTTAAGTATCTTGTCTTTGCAGTCTATTCAATTGAATATAAGTTGAAAAGGATTTGCAAATAATTGTATTCTGTTTTTATTTATCTTTTACACAACGTGCCAATCTTACTGGTTTTGGATTTTGTACAACTGAAGTTGATTTAATTGAATCCTATTTATTGTACGTGTGTTAAAAGTTGGATTGTTAAATTAGTTTGAATCCATTCTTTGTCCTTTTCATTTAGTCCTTGTCTTATAAAAGTACAACATTTCTATTTCCATCATTTCTCCTGGGAAAATAAATTGGGGCTCTGTAAGCATCCTAGAATAGATTGGATTTGACTGTATTTATTTGTTTTTTGGTATATTAATAACTTTTGTCCATATTTGTAATGAGTATTACTTCTGTCATTCATGAGAACAATAAGTACAAATGAGCTTGTGACTCTTTTACAGTGCGCACTTAAGCGGTCTGCCTTTCTCCTAATTAGGCCTGAGTGTTATTAGCCTCTCAACATGGCAGGAATGTTAGACAGACTTCCACTGGTATACATTCCCAGTCCACTTTGGGCTGCACTGCATCAAGCCTCACACCCCATCATCCAAACCCCCCACCCCCCTCGTTACAGGGCGCTTGAGATCCTTGGCATGCGGTGCCCAGGGAACCGAGTCTTCCTGTGGGAGCCCCGGGGAAAGGACCTGTGTGATAACGTGACATGTGAACCGGCGCTGTATGGCCACGATAAGACCCCATCAGATAGCCGAGTCTACCAAACAGACAGGGGAAGTGGTGATAAGAGGTCGGCTTTGTGTTTGATCCACTTACTGGGCCACGCTGGTCATGTGGAGGATTCTCACCATGTCATTAATCCATACAGTTTATACTCTCATACACTCAAAACTTATGTATAAAATTACCTACTCATCCTATATCATGGTTATTTTAAAATGAATGTGCAGCAAAACCACGAGATGGCGCTAATGCACAACCAGAAGGTCTTTATAGTCAACCTGAAATATTCAAGTCCCAATTTGCACTGTAGAAGGCAGGAGTAAGAGTGCACATTTAAAAGGAAACAAGCAATTTTTGGGGAATTTTGCCTTCCTTTCACAATCCTTACGTCAGACAAGCACTCATATGGTTTTTCTTTTTTTATGCATTCTAGTAAATAAATGTGAGCGAAAGTTTGCTTACAATGGAGCCTACGAGAGTCGCCTATAGAGCAATTAAAAAAAAAATACATCCAAACACTTCCACCAAGGTTTTATATACACGCTAAAAATATAGAAGTAATGTAACAACAGGCACATTTATAATACAATGTAATACACTATATTGCCAAAAGAATTGGGCCACCTGCCTTGACTCACATATGAACTTAAACGCCGACTGAAATGATTTTGTTTTATTTAAACGGGGATATCAGATCCATTCTATGTGTCATACTTGATCATTTCGCGATATTGCCATATTTTTGCTGAAAGTATTTAGTAGAGAACGACGACGATAAAGATCGCAACTTTTGGTATCTGATAAAAAAAAAGCCTTGCCCCTACCGGAAGTAGCGTGACGTAGTCAGTTGAAAGGCTCCTCACATGTTCCTATTGTTTTCAATGCAGCTAGAGCGATTCGGACCGAGAAAGCGACGATTACCCCATGAATTTGAGCGAGGATGAAAGATTTGTGGATGAGGAACGTTAGAGTGAAGGACTAGAATGCAGTGCAAGACATATCTTTTTTCGCTCAGACCGTAACTTAGGTACAAGCTGGCTCATTGGATTCCACACTCTCTCCTTTTTCTATTGTGGATCACGGATTTGTATTTTAAACCACCTCGGATACTATATCCTCTTGAAAATGAGAGTCGAGAACGCGAAATGGACATTCACAGTGACTTTTATCCCCACGACAATACATCGACGAAACACTTTAGCTACGGAGCTAACGTGATAGCATCGTGCTTAACTGCATATAGAAACAAAATAAATAAATCCCTGACTGGAAGGATAGACAGAAGATCAACAATACTATTAAACCATGGACCTATAACTACACGGTTAATGCTTTCCAGCCTGGCAAAGGTTAACAATGCTGTTGCTAACGACGCCATTGAAGCTAACTTAGCAACCGGACCTCACAGAGCTATGCTAAAAACATTAGCTATCCACCTACGCCAGCCAGCCCTCATCTGCTCATCAACACCCGTGCTCACCTGCGTTCCAGCGATCGACGGTGCGACAAAGGACTTCACCTGATCACAGATGCGGTCGGCGAGACGGAGGAAGTTAAGGTGAGTTAGGCGGCTAGCGCGTCTGCTATCCATCTCTGTCCTCCTGGCTGTGTTGCTGTAGTCCGCCGCTAATACACCGATCCCACCTACAACTTTCTTCTTTGCAGTCTCCATTGTTCATTAAACAAATTGCAAAAGATTAACCAACACAGATGTCCAGAATACTGTGGAATTTTGAAATGAAAACAGAGCTTTTTTGTATTGTATTCAATGGGGTACCAATACTTCTATCAACCGTTTAAGTCACACGCATACGTCATCATATCTAGACGTTTTCAACCGGAAGTGTGGCGGGAAATTTAAAATTGCACTTTATAAGTTAACCCGGCCGTATTGGCATGTGTTGCAATGTTAAGATTTCATCATTGATATATAAACTATCAGACTGCGTGCTCGGTAGTAGTGGGTTTCAGTAGGCCTTTAAAGTGCCATCCCATTCCTAACCCATAGGGTTCAATATGATGTCGGTCCACCTTTTGCAGCTATTTTAGCTTCAACTCTTCTGGGAAGGCTGTCCACAAGGTTGCGGAGTGTGTTCATAGGAATGTTCCACCATTCTTCCGAAAGCGCATTGGTGAGGTCACACACTGATGTTTGTCGAGAAGGTCTGGCCCTCAATCTCCTTTTTAATTCATCCCAAAGGTGTTCTATCGGGTTCAGGTCAGGACTCTGTGCAGGCCAGTCAAGTTCATCCACACCAGACTCTGTCATCCATGTCTTTATGGACCTTTCTTTGTGCACTGGTGCACAGTCATGTTGGAAGAGGAAGGGGGCCCGCACCAAACTGTTCCCACAAGTTTGGAAGTATGGATTTGTCCAAAATGTTTTGGTATCCTGGAACATTCAAAGTTCCTTTAACTGGAACTAAGAGTTCAAGCCCAACTCCTGAAAAACAACCCCACACCATAATTCCTCCTCCACCACATGTCACACTTGGCACAATGCAGTCCGAAATGTACCATTCTCCTGGCAACCTCCAAACCCAGACTCGTCCATCAGAAATTTCCCGACTGGATTTGTTGCACAGGTGGCATTCTATGACAGTTCCACACTGGAAATCCCTGAGAGCGGCCCATTCTTTCACAAATGTTTGTAGAAACAGTCTCCATGCCTAAGTGCTTGATTTTATACACCTGTGGCCGGGCCAAGTTATTTATTTATTTATTTACATTTATTGATTAGGACACCTGATTCTGATCATTTGGATGGGTGGACAAATACTTTTGGCAATATAGTGTATTTACATATTTTGCTAATTGTCCTTCAAACAACATCACTGATTACGTACTCACTGCAAACTTCATGAGCGCCAACACACATAATAAAACATCACTTACTGTACAATGTCTGCTGTCACTGGGATGTCGACTGATGGGATGTTGATATGTACCCGTTTAGATGAAGAATGACTCATAATCCATGTGGAGAAAGAAAGAAGGGTGGAACCAAGCAAC
Source organism: Entelurus aequoreus (assembly GCF_033978785.1). Classification (NCBI taxonomy): domain Eukaryota; kingdom Metazoa; phylum Chordata; class Actinopteri; order Syngnathiformes; family Syngnathidae; genus Entelurus; species Entelurus aequoreus. The sequence goes on along the minus strand of NC_084744.1, from coordinate 18,381,518 downwards.
TTTTTGTGTATTTCTCGCCATTTCGGGTCAAATTTTGGCTAGTGTGAACATATGTACATATAGTACAGGCCAAATGTTTGGACACACCTTCACATTCAATGAGTTTTCTTTATTTTCATGACTATTTACATTGTAGATTGTCACTGAAGGCATCAAAACTATGAATGAACACATGTGTAGTTATGTAATTAGCAAAAAAAGGTGAAATAACTTAACATGTTTTATATTCTATTCTATTCAAAATAGCCACCCTTTGCTCTGATTACTGCTTTGCACACTCTTGGCATTCTCTCGATGAGCTTCAAGCACACCCGTGAAGTGAAAACCATTTCAGGTGACTACCTCTTGAAGTTAATCGAGAGAATGCCAAGAGTGTGCGAAAAAGTAATCAGAGCAAAGGGTGGCTATTTTGAAGAAACAAGAATATAAAACATGTTTTAAGTTATTTCACCTTTTTTTTTATTAAGTGCATAACTCCACATGTGTTCATTCATAGTGTTGATGCCTTCAGTGACAATCTACAATGTAAATAGTCATGAAAATAAAGAAAACCCATTGAATGAGGAGAAGGTGTATGTAAACCGACTACGGTGAGTTCAAGGACCGCCAAAATTAGTAGGACAAAACGGCGCTGGCCAAATACTGTCATCAGTGAAGCATAAACACAAACATATTAAACAATGGGCTTTCTAGCAATAAGGAAGGTTTGTGTTATGTTTTTCCTCCTGGAGAAACATTATCAAAACATTTCTGAAAAAGCTCCAGGGAGCCACCAGGGCGGTGCTAAAGAGCCGCATTAGCTCGAGAGCCACGGGTTGCTGACCACCGGGCTAGCTCGATGCTGATTTCATTGATTGCATTGGCAATTTTACGTGGCGATTTGGATTCAGTTAAATAGACTGAATTAGGATGTACGTTCTACTTCAACGGCTGTTAAATTAAAGCATACAATACTTATATAACACTTTCTAAGGATCAACAAGAGACACGTTCAACATCTTACCGGCAGTTGACTTCTCACAAACTTAGTTGATCTTTTTCTATGACAGCAGGTTTCAGAGCATTGTCGCCACCTTCAGGAGTTTTAAAAGAGCATTAAGCAGTCCCTTCCGATAAGAAGTGCAAAATTATATTCTGTAAATCATAGACCTGCAACCCACTAATCACTACAATAGAAGATCTTTGACTAGCAATGACTTATTGCTTCACTTTTTATTATGACTTTATGACTCGATTTCGGACTACAGTATAAACAATATTTAGTTAAGTAACGCTTTTAAAAGGTATGACAGAGACACAAAATAAAAACAATGTAAAAAGAAATCTGGTAAACCCAATCCAGATATTTTAGAAAATAAGGCCCCAGAACAATTGAGTATAGCAAAGCCCTAATATATAGGGCTTGCAATGTCACCATTGGCCACTTGGATGCGCTATAAATCCTCCCTGCACAGATTTGAGGTAGCCTAGGGCATGTTACTGCTGTGAAGCATCACTAACAAGAACCATAAATGACCTCATGGAACACCGTCCATGCAGAAGAGAGTAGAAGTGTTGGGAGATGTTGTGTTCAGGATACATGTTTGACCTTTAAAATATTATCTGTACAACTCAATGAATCATTAGCAGCTCTATGCTTGTTTGGGCCCCTTATTAAGATTTTGTTGGTGGTCCCATTTCAGTCTTTAATGTTAGTATGGCTTGATTGTATACGTTGCTAATCAGATTAAATGGAAGTATGGAATTGTCACTAGTTGTTAAAAGACAAAAGTCTGAATCATCTAAATTTATTTGAACGTGTATGGTTAGGGACAAGCGGTAGAAAATGGATGGATGGATGGTTAGAGCCTTTCTAGTGGCCCGAAACAACTGTATGGAGCAGGGATGGGCAGTTATGTTGTATCAAGGGGCCACATTGGCCAGTAAAATGCATCTTCTGGGGGCCGGAGTGTGCGTGTGTTATATTCACACACATATATATATACATACACATATATACAGACATATATATATATGCATATATATTTATATATATTACATATATATATGCATATACATATTACATATATATATGCATATATATATTATATATATACATATTATATATATATATACATATATATATATATATATATATATATATATATTGCATGGCAGCTCCCGCCATCAGTGTGTGAATGTGTGTGTGAATGGGTGAATGTGGAAATACTGTCAAAGCGCTTTGAGTACCTTGAAGGTAGAAAAGCGCTATACAAGTATAACCCATTTATCATTTATATATATACACACTACAGTTCAAAAGTTTGGGGTCACCCAAACAATTTTGTGGAATAGCCTTCATTTCTAAGAACAAGAATAGACTGTTGAGTTTCAGATGAAAGTTCTCTTTTTCTGGCCATTTTGAGCGTTTAATTGACCCCACAAATGTGATGCTCCAGAAACTCAATCTGCTCAAAGGAAGGTCCGTTTTGTAGCTTCTGTAACGAGCTAAACCATTTTCAGATGTGTGAACATGATTGCAGAAGGGTTTTCTAATCATCAATTAGCCTTCTGAGCCAATGAGCAAACACATTGTACCATTAGAACACTGGAGTGATAGTTGCTGAAAATGGGCCTCTATTCACCTATGTAGATATTGCACCAAAAACCAGACATTTGCAGCTAGAATAGTCATTTACCACATTAGCAATGTATAGAGTGTATTTTTTTAAAGTTAAGACTAGTTTAAAGTTATCTTCATTGAAAAGTACAATGATTTTCCTTCAAAAATAAGGACATTTCAATGTGACCCCAAACTTTTGAACAGTAGTGTATATATATATGTGTATGTGTTACGTTCCCAGATGGCTCAGAGTCTAGGGATCGTAGGGGAATGCAACATAAAAGTGTATAAACCAAATGAGTTGTAAATTAAAGACACAGAAGCCAAGAATTTAAAACAAAAACTAGTGTATTGAAAAGTAACCAAGGGGGTGGGGAGTTACAACAAGACACAACACTAGCCTAGCTTGGGAATACAGGTGCTGTCAAAGAAATGAACAAAACATACCAAAAGACACCTCTGAAAAAGAAAGGTAATCTTACTAACCAAAGCTATTTAATTAGCATAAACCAAAAACCTACCTACCTACTCTAGTCAAAGAGGGGGTCCAAAACATACAAAGGTGACAACCACCACTAAGCCTGGTGTCTCTATACACAAACAAATCCTACGTGTGTAGTGTATAGAGGCCTCTGTCTAACCTTTCCCAAGACTAGGCTGCAGATACTTACAAAAGTCAAAAGGTCAAACAAAAAAGGAAGACAAAAAAACAGGTGGCACAAGTTTAGCAAAGAGCTTAACAAAAATGATTACAAAACAAAATAGCGTCAAAGACAAAGTAGCGTCTCCCAAAGCTCCACACCGCATGTCAGAAAAATAATCCACACGATCCAGTGGTGAGCAGGTAGTTTTAAACAGGCTGGGACAGGGGTCGGCAACCCGCGGCTCTAGAGCCGCATGCGGCTCTTTAGCGCCGCCCTAGTGGCTCTCTGGAGATTTTTCAAAAATGTATGAAGAATGGAAAAAGATGAGGGGGAAAAAAAAATCAATTTTTTTGTTTTAGTATGGTTTCTGTAGGAGGACAAACATGACACAAACCTCCCTAATTGTTATAAATCACAATGTTTATATTAAACATGCTTCACTGATTCGAGTATTTGGCGAGCGCCGTTGTGTCCTACTAATTTTGGCCGTCCTTGAACTCACCGTATAGTTTGTTTACATGTATAACTTACTCCGACTTTCTAGGACGTGTTTTATGCCACTTCTTTTTCTGTCTCATTTTGTCCACCACACTTTTAACGTTGCGCATGAGTGTACAAAGGTGAGTTTTGTTGATGTTATTGACTTGTGTTGAGTGCTAATAGGACATATTTGGTCACTGCATGACTGCAAGCTAATCGATGCTAACATGCTATTTAGGCTAGCGATATGTACATATTGCATCATTATGCCTCATTTGTAGCTATATTTGAGGTAATTTAGTTTCCTTTAAGTCCTCTTAATTAAATGTATATCTCATGACACATGTAATATGGCTTTTAATTTTTTGCGGCTCCAGACAGATTTGTTTTTGTAATTTTGGTCCAATATGGCTCTTTCAACATTTTGGGTTGCCGACCCCTGGGCTGGGAGGATGAATGGTGGACCGGGATTGGCTGGCTGATCAACAGGTGAAATGAGGAGCAGCTGGGAACAGGAACCGGTTGATTGGCAGAAGAAGCAGTGATTGAGCGTGACCTGTACAAACAAAAGAAGAAACACAAAACAAACAAACCACCACTACGTGGAACGTAACAGTATGTGTGGAAAAAAATCACAAGACTACTTCATCTATTTTTTTCCACACATGCATATATTGCGCTCTACCACGGTATCGAGCACTATTTTTTTGGATAATCTAATTAAGACATATATACTGTATATATATATATATATATATATATATATATATATATATATATATATATACATATATATATATATATATATATATATATATATATATATATATATATATATATATATATATATGTTGAATCAGGAGCCACATTGGTCAGTAGAAATGCATTTTCTGGGGGGCCGGAGTGTGTGTGTGTGTTATTATATCTCAAATGAATGTACTGTTTTAATAAATCATAACTGATGGTAATAATTATAACTACAGAAAGAAAAAAACACCAACAACTTGGTTATTGTCCGCTGCCTGCTCTGTCCTCAAGTTGCAGACATTCACTGTGTATGTTTACACTTATAAAGTGTTTCTACATCTTAAACATTTATTTATGAGTCAACATATTTAATCCTTGCACGTTAGGATCATTTGTGAACTATTGAGAGTGATCTATAGAGAAAATGTGCGGCAGAGACAACGAGAGATTATCATCACACTTCAACATCTCTTTGTGTCAGGTCAGCATTGTGAATGATAATCTGTTCTCAATTGTCTGACCTGGGTAAATAAAGGTTATTTACATATATACCATAATTTTCTGACAACAGAACACAGCAGAATATAAAGCCCACCCACTAACTTTTAGAATTTTTTTTTTTCCATATATTAGCCGCACTATAAGCCGCAAATATACAGTACACATTGGGAAATTAGTTATTTATACAGAAAGATATTGAAAATGTTTATTTACACACCTTAATTGTTGTGTTTGTATCATGGCAGTAAAACGGCTGTTCAAACAAAACAAAAATCATGGTCATGGACCCACTAGCTGTGGAAGCTAGCTCTCCAATCAGCTAAACAGACACAATAACTCTACAGTGACGTTTTGGTGACTTTACTGAGGAATTTGTGAAACTGAAACGATACAAAAAGAATGCCATTGTAAGTTAATAATACTAACGCAGACACTCGTAAACGTGTTAGCATTTTAGCTAATTCTAACGACACTCGCTTGATTACATTACGATAGCACGTACAAATATGCATGGAAAACACTCCTACAGACATCACACATGGGATGCTTTAGTAAGTATGAATAGTTTTAGTTATATTTTAAAACGTATAAACGTTGCTTGGAGTGATGCATGAAGAAGCCATATGAGTAGAAACGCTATGGACAACTAGAAGATGGAACAGCACTTATACTTCCGCTTCACACCTTTTCAGTGTCTTTGCTTGTGTTTTTTGAAAATAATTTGCATTATGGCCGTCAGCGAAGTGAAGTGAATTATATTTATGTAGCGCTTTTCTCTAGTGATTTTAAAGCGCTTTACATAGTGAAACCCATTAACTACATTTTCTAACCAGTGAGGGTGGCACTGGGAGCAAGTGGGTGAAGTGTCTTGCCCAAGGACACAACAGCTGTGACTAGGATGGCAGAAGCCTCAGGTTGCTGGCACGGCCGCTCTACCAACCGAGCTACGCTGGCCCGAAGAAAAATGTGAAAATTACCTGCACCCTTTTAAAAGCCGCAGGTTTCAAAACATAGGAAAAAAGTAGCGGCTTATATCCCGATATTTACGGTAAATACAAGTAAATGTTGTAAATGTTGGACTACATTACCCAAAAAGGCTAAGCGCTGTAGTCAGGAACCAGAAGTAGGTGTGAGGTATGCGGGAGGACAACTTTGTGCCGTTTGAACAATAAAAAGCTTCGTGTACACAAGAAACTAACTTTTAATTTTGGATTAGACAGTTGACGTGTGCACTTGAGCGCCACTGAGCGACAAATTTGATTGGCAAAACTGACGTCGATGTCACGGCTCGAGCGCAGGCCACTGCGCATTCCTCAGCGTCTCTGCTCAATCTACAATCAACACACCTGATGCTGATGAGGCTCCACTCTTCTTAAGCCTGCGTTCCAGTGCCAGAACGCAATCTCACTCTCCGTGTTTCCCCTCCTCTGTGCTCATTGTGTCTTGTCCTGTGTCGTCATCCCGCAGTCCCTCCTCGTTCCTTGGATTCGAGCTGTGTGTCTCGTCTCCCCGGATTCCCTCTGGTCTTCTAGCTACTTTCCTGGATCTCGACCTCTCGCCTGGACACGGACTCTGACGCCTCGCTCCTGCCCTTGACCTCTTGCTTGCCCACGGAACCCCGAACCTGCCTTGCCCCTTCTATACTTCCGCACCTCTCACAACACGCACCTTCAACATTGCACGGTAACACTCTCCAGCTAGACGCATCACATAGTCACACCATACGTATTTTGATTGATTACGCACATCATTTTATTACATTAATGAATATTGCCTCAGTGCCGTCTTCTTCTCCCCTGTACCATTACAGTCGATTGGCCAAAATGTGCGGGAAAGTTGCGAACATATGATGAAGTTGCATTTCCGCGCATAATTCGTGGGACGACACCACAACCAGGATCTGGTCAACAGGTTTATTTAAACCTTTGATGAGTGTGTGGGAGGTGTATGCTACTCCAAGTGTTTGGTGCAAAACGATGTGTAGAATTAACAATGTAAATGTTACCAGGGTTCTTTGTAAGTGCGTGTTGGATGAATCCTTCGTCAGTCCAGAGGGGCGAGGCAAAGAGGTAGTTCGTGGGCAAGCAAGCGGTCGGGGGCTGGAGAGAAGCAACGAGGTCCGTGTCCAAGCAGGGGTCGAGGATCGAGGGAGGCAGTCCAAAATCCAGAGAGGAGTCGAGGCACACAGCTCGATCACGGGGAACAGGAAGGACACTGTGGGGGAGCACAAAGGACATGAGACACAGGAACAAGGAAGTAACAAGGAGGGCAAGTACGCGGGAGGGAAGCCAGAGACGGGATGCTTACTACTGAGAGTGAACTACGTTCCGACGTAGGCTCCTCGGGTCCGCTGGTCTCTATACTGCTTGTCATGATTAGTCCCAGGTGCGCTGATTGTAGATTGCTTGCAGCTTTGCCAGTGCGTGGGCGTGATGCGCCCAGCATGAGCAGGGGCGTGTCCTGGCGTGCTGCCAACGGAGGTGCTGGCAGAACTTGCTGCCGATAAAAAGCGGGTTTGAGCCCGCGCCGTGACAGATTGGTTGAATTGGCGTAAATTGATGCAATCGAGACATCGCCAAATCTTGGCGGAACTGATAAGTATGCTGTCCATGAGGAGATAAGGTTGAACACCATCATTGGTCTTTAGCAAACTACAACTCATTGGAAAAATGCTGCTATTTCCCCTTGGTGCTTGCTGTATCTCATCTCCTATATTTGTTAGCACATCATCTCTCCTGTAATGGGGGGAATATGTGGGTAATGGAGGAAGGAAAATGCAATCTAGCTGCCAGACAAACACTTGATTAAACCACTTTTTCAGCGCATCGGTGCAAGTCTGCGCCGTCTTGGATTTCCCCTCAGCCCCAACGCCTCAAACGAGACCGGCCCACGAGGTATTGATTTCTCATTTTTTTCCCCTCCATATCCCCTTGCTGTTGATAAAATTTACACCGGGCCATGTTTCAAGGAGAGGCCTCCGCCCTCCCCTCCCTTTGCAGCGCTGCTTTGATTAAACACACGGAGAGTGGTCGTCTTGTGCTACAGTAGCTGTGGTGGCGAGGGACCAGACATGGATGATGATCACAGAGAGGTAAATGACAAGAGTGGCAGTTCGGAGGACAACCAGGAGAAGACGAGGTAGGTCTGATTTGCACCACTGATATACATTTCTCTGTCAAAATACTGTCACCTTTCCACCTGTTTTTACTCGTATGGAGTGGAATCAAAACTAGGGTGGAACACAACACCACGCTCTGTGTTCCAAGTTCAAAGCCATTTTTACTGTTAAAAAAAGTTTCACCACCGAAGGAATACAAAGAGAGAAGCCTGACAGATACATCATTGGGAACAGATATGTGGTTTCACCTAGTGGTGTTTTAGAGGTATTAGGGTTGTACAATATACCGGTAATAGTATAGTACCGCGATACTAATGAATCATATTCGGTACTATGCCGCTTCTGAAATGCACCCCCGTCGTCGTCACGCCGTGTCATTGCTGGTTTACGAGCAGACGAGCATGTTCGGCAGCGCACAATCACGAAGTACTTACAAACAGACACAGTGTGTAGACAGAAAAGGGAGAACAGACGCATTTTGGCTTGAAAACTAATGATAAAGGTGAAGTTATAACACTAAAACACCCTCAGGAAGAGTCGCTTTAAGACATGGCTAGCTAGCTAGCGGCTAAAGTCCAGCCGCAGTCTGCAGTGTTTTAGCTACTTCTAAATCACTAATCCTCGCCTCCATGGTGACAAATAAAGTAAGTTTCTCACAAGTATCATCCCTGCAGGACGAGGAATAGCTAAACATGCTTCACTACACACCATAGCTCACCGGCGTCAAAATGTAAACAAACGCCATTGGTGGATCTACACCTGACATCCATTGTAATAATACCAAGTACAGGAACGATACTACTATCATTATGTCGATATTTTTTGGCATCACATCTTATTTAGTTTTAAAAAAATGTAAATTATGTTTATAAACTCAGGAAATATGTCCCTGGACACATGAGGACTTTGAATATGACCAATGTATGAACCTGTAACTACTTGGTATCAGATTGATACCCAAATCTGTGGTATCATGCAAAACTAATGCAAAGTATCCAAATACCAGAAGAATAAGTAATTATTACATTTTAACAGAAGTGTAGATAGAACATGTTAAAAGAGAAAGTAAGCAGATATTAACAGTAATTGAACAAGTAGATTAATAATTCATTTTCTACCACTTGTCCTTAACAATGTTGACAAAATAATAGAATGATAAATGACACAATATGTTACTGCGTATGTCAGCAGACTAAATTAGGAGCCTTTGTTTGCTTACTTACTAATTAATTAAAAACAAGTTGTCTTGTATGTTCACTATTTTATTTAAGGACAAACTTGCAGTAAGAAACATATGTTTAATCTACCCTAAGATATTTTGTTAAAATAAAGCCAAAATTGTATTTTTTTGTGGTCCCCTTTATTTAGAAAAGTACCGAAAAGTATCGAAAAAATATTGGTATCGGCACAACACTAATAGGTACTGTATTGCTGGACTTATGTTAGTTTTATGTACATGCAACATACAATACATAAAAAGCACCTTCTTTATAAAGGTAATTTGTTTATTAATATTGAATTACTGTATGAACTCAAATATAAGATGGTCCTGTGTTTTGATGGTTAATTACTTAATGGACTGAAAATATTGTGTATTGATATTTAATTACTGTTCGGACCCAAATGTAAGTATTTAATTTAATGTAATATATAAATACAATACAAACTTGTGTATTAATATTGAATCACTGTATGGATCCAAATTTAAGACAATCTTGTGTATTGATATTTAATTACTGTATGGACCCAAAAATAAGGTAATCTTCTGTATTGATATAGTCACGAAAACGCATCGCTGCGAATGTTGCGACCTCAGGATGTAGGTGAGAGGGGCTTTTTAAAATAATCACCAATAGCAAAAGGACGTGCAGCAGGGAAGTGCACAAAAGCGTACGCAGGCTTGACATAAGCAAAGAAGGCAAATGCAAAGCAGCCTCACAAATACCTTGCCGGTTGGCAATTACAAACAAAACCGGACAGTAACCTTTGTTTTAGCTCGCATAATATGGCGCTCTGATTAACGATCAGAATCAGGTGCGTCTCCTGATCGCTAATCAGAGGCAGGTGAGGGAATCAGCGCTCAGGGAGCCAGGCAATAAGTAGGAACAGAAAGTAAGAGTGCTGGAAAGGAAACAACAGTATACTAAGGAAGAGAATGCAAAGCTAGGAAACACAAGGCAATGTCAGCCCTGCAGTGACAGGTCATGACAGATATTCAATGACTGTATAGACCCAAATATAGCACAACCCTATGTATTGATATTTAAAGGCCTACTGAAACCCACTACTACCTACCACGCAGTCTGATAGTTTATATATCAATGATGAAATCTTAACATTGCAACACATGCCAATACGGCCGGGTTAACTTATAAAGTGCAATTTTAAATTTCCCGCTAAACCTCCGGTTGAAAACGTCTATATATGATGACGTATGCGCGTGACGTCACTAGTTAAACGGAAGTATTGGTAACCCATTGAATCCAATACAAAAAAGCTCTCTTTTCATCTCAAAATTCCACAGTATTCTGGACATCTGTGTTGGTGAATCTTTTGCAATTTGTTTAATGAACAATGAAGACTGCTATGAAGAAAGTTGCAAGTGGGATCGGTGTATTAGCGTCTGGCTGTAGCAACACAACCAGGAGGACTTTGACTTTGGATAGCAGACGCGCTAGCCGACGCTAGCTACCGACCGCACGGATGATCGGGTGAAGTCCTTCGTCCTTCCGTCGATCGCTGGAACGCAGGTGAGCACGGGTGTTGATGAGCAGATGAGGGCTGGCTGGCGTAGGTGAAGCGCTAATGTTTTTAGCATAGCTCTGTCAAGGTTCCGTAGCTAAGTTAGCTTCAATGGCGTCATTAGCAACAGCATTGCTAAGCTTTGCCAAGCTGGAAAGCATTAATCGTGTAGTTACATGTCCAGAGTTTGGTAGTATTGTTGATCTTCTGTGTATCCTTCCAGTCAGGGATTTATTTATTTAGTTTCTATCTGAATTTGAGCCCGATGCTATCACGTTAGCTCAGTAGCTAAAGAGCTTCGCCGATGTATTGTCGTGGAGATAAAAGTCACTGTGAATGTCCATTTCGCGTTCTCGACTCTCATTTTCAAGGGGATATAGTATCCGAGGTGGTTTAAAATACAAATCCGTGATCCACAATAGAAAAAGGAGAAAGTGTGGAATCCAATGAACCCTTGTACCTAAGTTACGGTCAAAGCGAAAAAAGATACGTCCTGCACTGCACTGTAGTCCTTCACTCTCACTTTCCTCATCCACGAATCTTTCATCCTCGCTCAAATTAAGGGGGTAATCGTCGCTTTCTCGGTCCGAATCTCTCTCGCTGCATTGTAAACAATGGGAAAATGTGAGGAGTCCTTCCTCCGGTGACGTCACGCTACTTCCAGTATAGGCAAGGTTTTTTTTTATCAGCGACCAAAAGTTGCGACCTTTATCGTCGTTGTTCTCTACTAAATCCTTTCAGCAAAAATATGGCAATATCGCAAAATGATCAAGTATGACACATAGAATGGATCTGCTATCCCCGTTTAAATAAAAAAATGTCATTTCAGTAGGCCTTTAACTGTATGGACCCTAATATAAGACAATCTCATGCATTGGTGTATGATTACCGTATAGACCTAAATAAAAGACAAATCCAGCATATTGATATGTAATTACTGCATGGACTCAAAAATAAGACAAGGTTCTGATATTGACTTACTGTATGGACTTGAATATGAAACAATCCAGTGTTTTGATGTTTTATTTACTGCATGATAGTGTTGTCCCGATACCAATATTTTAGTACCGCACCGGTACCAAAATGTATTTCGATACATTTCTGTACTTTTCTAAATAAAGGGGACCACAAAAAATTGCAATATTGGCTTTATTTTAACAAAAAATCTTACGGTACATTAAAAATCTGTTTCTTATTGCAATCGAAGAACAATTTTCTCCTTAATTAAAATAGTGAACATACTAGATAACTTGTCTTTTATTAGTAAGTAAACAATCAAAGTCTCCTAATTTGTCTGCCGATGTATGCAGTAACATATTGTGTCATTTGATTTATCATTCAATTTTGTCAAAATTATGAGGGACAAGCTGTAAAAATGTGTTATAAAGCCACTTGTTCATTTACTGTTAATCTCTTTTAACATGTTCTATCTACACTTCTGTTAAAATGTAATAACCACTTATTCTTCTGTTGTTTGGCAACTGATTGGCTCAGCCTCAGACACCTATAACTACATTGGATTTAAAGGGATTAAAATAGTGTAAAAGTGACTATCCATCCATCCATTGATTTTCTACCGCTTGTCCCTTTCGGGGTCACGTGGGGTGCCGGAGCCTATCTCAGCTGCATTAGGGCGGAAGGCGGGGTACACCCTGGACAAGTTATTTCATGTTTAGCGGGGTCTCATAATGGTAAAATTGTATTTAGAAGGTCGTAAATAAGTTGTTTTTTGTATACTCTAGCTATGCAAATATTCAATTTATAATTACTTCCTTCTTTGCAGAAATTAATTCACCACGGTCAGGCCCGAAACCAATTAATTAACAATGATAAACAAGGGTTTACTGTATTGATATGGAATATCTATACGGAATTGAATATAAATTGACCCTGAAAATACAACGACCCCTCTGTCAATACCTGTTTAAAAACATTTTAGGATAAAATCAAGGGCAAAAAATGTATGTTTTCAATATCAGTGATATGACAACCGGTAGATTTGTCTAAGTCAGTGTTTTTCAACCACTGTGCCGCGGCGTGAGATACCGTGGGAGACAATCTAATTTCACCTGTTTGGGTTAAAGATATATTTTGCAAACCAGTAATTGTAATCTGCAAATGATGCGTTGTTGTTGAGTGTCGGTGATGTCTCGAGCTCGGCAGAGTAACCGTGTAATACTCTTCCATATCAGTAGGTGGCAGCTGGTAGAAAATTGCTTTGTAGATGTCGGAAACAGCGGGAGGCAGAGTGCAGGTAAAAAGGTATCTAATGCTTAAATCAAAAATGAACAAAAAGTGAGTGCCCCTAAGAAAAGGCATTGAAGCTTAGAGAAGGCTATGCAGAACAAAACTAAAACTGAACTGGCTACCAGTAAACAAAAACAGAATGCTGGACGACAGCAAAGACTTACTGTGGAGCAAAGATGGCGTCCACAATGTACATTCGAACACGACATGACAATCAACAATGTCCCCACAAAGAAGGATAAAAAAAACTGAAATATTTTTGATTGCTAAAACAAAGTAGATGCGGGAAATATCGATCAAAGGAAGACATGAAACTGCTACAGGAAAATACAAAAAAAAAAGGAGAAAAAGCCACCAAAATAGGAGCGCGTGACAAGAACTAAAACACTACACACAGGAAAACAGCAAAAAAATCTAAATAAGTCACGGCGTGATGTGACAGGTCGTGACAGTACGCCTACTTTGAGACAAGAGCTATAGTGATGCATGGTTGGTTATGGTTTAAAGTCATATCCAACAATTGAGACAACAACTTTTTACTGTTAACTGAGTTTCGTTTTTTTAATGACTTCCGCTGGTGGTGTGCCTCCGGATTTTTTCAATGCAAAAAATTGTGCCTTGGCTCAAAAAAGGTTGAAAAATACTGGTCTAGGTGACACTATCTTAAAATTAGCATCACAACTTTTGTTTCCTAACACCCTTCGGGGCCGGATCTCCTCAGTTCACATTTGTGTGAGTGACAGGAAGAAAAGCTCAGACTTCTTAGGGAGAAGTTGAATCTCTAAAAAAAATATATATATATTATCTATAGGAAAACTGTATTGATTATGTTGTACAGAATGCATTATGTCACAGTTGTATTTGTAGTTGAATGGATTTCGAGCACAACTGCGAAAAAAGAACATAGGTTTATACTGACCCATTTCATATTGATTGATTGGCAACCGTTTCCCCCTTCATCATAGTGTAAAATAAACCCAATTATCCTCCACATCGCCAATAATTATCCCAATCTGTGACGTTTGTGACTGTGAAGCTTGACCGACTCGCAGGGAGCTCAGCCTGAAGCTGATGGGCGCGCCAACATTGGCCCAATGACCTTCGTAAACCTTCCACGGACACATCGATTTTTGTTCTCCCACATTACAGCTAATGGCTGGATGCTGTGAATCCTATCCTCCCATGGTGGCACTGTGGGCGGGTGGGGGGGAGGGGGGGGGGGGAGGGATTGTGCAGCATGTTGATTTGAGGAATGTGATATCCTGTGCTCTCATTGACTGAAAATGACCGACTTCTGTGCACTTCCTGTGCATGGAACGAGCTTAGTTAACAGGCATGGTTTTTTATGCCTTTCGGGCTTAGTCGTTTCCTGTCTGGCACAAAGAAATATTATGATTGATGCGTTTGCGAGAGTGGCTTTTTTAAAATTAGTGCACTGTAAGATGTATTAATTGATTTCTGACTAATTCATGTTGATTAATGACCTATTTAGCATTCTTCTTTGGTTGCAAAACCAACAAAAAAAACAAGAGGATTTCAGTCCGGGAGCTGCAGCCAAACAATGTAAATCACATTACCGGAATGTCTGGAGACAGATTTAAAAAATGCGCCTCCAGCCTTAAGTGGGAGCCAAACAAAAACGCTTACTGCATTAATATGTGTTTTTCCTGCTATGCACGCAGTGACTCTCATCATTTTATGCAAATGGGTGCATCTACTTTTTGTTGCACGTCATTAAGTAATAGGGAAAATAAACACTTTTTGTTGCAGAAATATTTGCTGATAGACTTAAAAAATCAATTTGTATGCCTTTTCTCCGCTTTGTCTCTCCCACATTAGGAATTAATTGCACATTTCGTTTGTTTGCTTTAGCTGCTACGCATTGTTATGCTATAGTTCGGCACAGGGAACTTATATAGATATGTTTCCCATAGAAAATAAATAATCTGTTTCAGTGTCAAACTGTCACCATCATAAAATAAACATTTTAATATCCGGGAATCCTGAAGCTGTACAAGTACAAAAAGAAGTTAAACCATACAAAAATAAAATAAAACCATACAAAACTATAATAGAAGGGGAACTGTTGTGTACAGGGGTGTAGTATTAAGCTTTATTTATTTATTTATATGCTCTATATATACAAATAACAAATAATAATATTAAATAAACTAGAGAATGGCGTGTGACTAAATATCAAGCGTGAGATTACCAATTCGGTGTTAAAATTGGAGTAGTCCCCGGGTCCTTCAGGAGTGGAAAACTTGGGTCCTGAGGTCAAACAGATTAAGAACCCCGACTATGTACAAGGACCCTGCTGATGGAAATTAGCCTTTGGCTACAATCTGGCATATTAACATTTGATATGTTCATTAATGTTCATTAATATACTATAACAAATGGTGACTTCCTATCAGGAGTTGTAATATAGAATAGAATAGAATAGAATGGACTTTATTGTCATTATATTTGCATATAACGAGATTAAGGACTCTAATTTAAGGCGCGATAGTGGGAACAAATATGGGATTAAAATACATTACACAAGATAAAACTAAGAATTGAAATAAACAGACTACTATCCAATAAAAATAGTAAGCAATCCTGTACAATATACAAAACACTACACAAAATAGAAAATACTGTACAATATACAGAACAAGACAAGAGTACCGGAGTAATAAATAACAATCATACAATATATATGAATATACATCTAATAACAAAGTTAAGTTGGCAAAAATGTTTCTGTGTGACCCGGTAGCAAATGCGTCACGGACCGGTGCCGGTCCCCGGACCGGTGGTTGGGGACCACCGATGTAGACCACAAGGAAGTACTTTCAATTTAGAAAAACAATTATAATAATATGACTCCTTTAATGCGCCCTATATATGAAAAAAAGATCAAAAATAGACCATTCATCGGCAGTGCGCCCTATGGTCCGGAAAATACGGTAGGTGAAAAATTACTTGTTCTATGGTTATCATCACACTTTTCAAGCTTGTACATGACTTCACTGAGTTTAAGCAATCAAACTGTGGGGGTCCATTTAAAGTGAACAGCCCATTAAATCAGATAAGTCTCATAACACACTCTGGCCTATTGACCTCGTCGTAAATACACGCTGTTATGACCCCGGGAAAAACAAGCTAAATGCAGTTCTTAGTCATGTACTATTGGCACAAGGGTTAGTGCACAACCGCTGTTTTTACTCCAACTGCTGCGACCCGTGTGTCACACAAAAGCAGGCCACTGATGCAAGTGTGTTGTGGCCAAGGGGCGAGTGCTGCACCGCCACTATGATTGGATGGATTCATATGCAATGTTTTAGCCCAACAGAAAAGGCTTTACACTCATGACAATGTGCTCCTGCTCGGTTCCTGCATGTGAAAAGCAGTATCATACTCTATTCATGTCATATTATGCTCCTTCCAGCGCTGTTTTTAGTTTAGAGTTTGTATCCAATCAGAATACAGCTAGCTTATGTTAAAGGCCTACTGAAATGAATTTTTCAAAATTTAAACGGGGATAGCAGATCTATTCTATGTGTCATACTTGATCATTTCGCGATATTGCCATATTTTTGCTGAAAGGATTTAGTATAGAACAACGACGATAAAGATTGCAACTTTTGGTATCTGATAAAAAAAAGGCTTGCCCCTACCGGAAGTAGCGTGACGTAGTCAGTTGAACATATACGCAAAGTTCCCTATTGTTTACAATGATGGCCGCATGAAGTGAGAGAGATTCGGACCGAGAAAGCGACAATTTCCCCATTAATTTGAGCGAAGATGAAAGATTTGTGGATGAGTAAAGTGCAAGTGAAGGACTAGTGGGGAGTTGAAGCTATTCAGAGAGGGAAGATGCTGTGAGAGCCGGGGGTGACCTGATATTCAGCTGGGAATGACTACAACAGTAAATAAACACAAGACATATATATACTCTATTAGCCACAACACAACCAGGCTTATATTTAACATGCCACAAATTAATCCTGCATAAAAACACCTGCGTGTTTGTTATGCTAGCTCCTAGCTCCTCTGCTAGCTCCTAGCTCCATAGAACACGCCAATACAATTCAAACACCTGATCAACACACACAATCACTCAGCCCAAAAGACCGTTCACCTAACCCAAGGTTCATAAAGCTTATATATTTTTAAAAAGTTACGTACGTGACGCGCACGTACGGTACGTGTTATGCTAGCTCCTATGCTAGCTCCTAGCTCCATAGAACACGTCAATACAATTCAAACACCTGATCAACACACACAATCACTCAGCCCAAAAGACCGTTCACCTAACCCAAGGTTCATAAAGCTTATATATTTTAAAAAAGTTACGTACATACGCAAAAAAAAGTTGCGCACATACGGTCAAGCGTTCAAATGTTTAGAAGCCAAAGCTGCATACTCATAGTAGCACGTCTGCGTCTTTGTCATCCAAATCAAAGTAATCCTGGTAAGAGTCTGTGTTGTCCCAGTTCTCTACAGGCGTCTGTGTATCGAAGTCAAAAGTCCTCCTGGTTAGAGTCTCTGTTATCCGAGTTCTTCCATCTTGACTGCATCTTTCGGGAATGTAAACAAAGAAGCGCCGGCTGTGTACTGTTGTTGCTGACTACGTTCGAAAAATACGTCCATTTCGCACCGACAACTTTCTTCTTTGCTTGCTCAGCTTCCTTCTTCATAATGCAATGAACATGATTGAAACAGATTCACGAACACAGATGTCCAGAATACTGTGGAATTATGAAATGAAAACAGAGCTTTTTCGTATTGGCTTCAATGTGGAAGGCATACCCGTGTTCGCCGGTCTACGTCACGCGCATACGTCATCCTCAGAGGCGTTTCGAACCGGAAGTTTAGCGGCAAATTTAAAATGTCACTTTATAAGTTAACCCGGCCGTATTGGCATGTGTTATAATGTTAAGATTTCATCATTGATATATAAACTATCAGACTGCGTGGTCGGTAGTAGTGGGTTTCAGTAGGCCTTTATGTTGCCATGCTGTACCAAAATTGCCCGGTGCCTTCAGAATCAACAATGAAGGCGTCCGTGCACTGTAAGTGAACGGGCACATACAGTTGATAGACAGTTGTGATAGCCAATCAGATCACGAGTTGTTGTCAGTAAGGCCTTCTAGCTGGCCTAAGGTTGAACGTGACATTTACGCGTCTTTGTCATGTCTTTTGGATCATGTTTTGTTTTGTTTAGTTATGTTTTTGTTTTTGGACTCTTTGGTTTCTGTTTACGCTCCATTGTTTTTGTTTCCATGACAACCCATTAGTTTTCACCTGTCCTCATGTCACGCACCTGTCTCACGCTTTGCACTCGCGCACCTGTCACTAATCATGTCACTGTTATTTAAGCCTGTCTTTTTCTGTTGATCGTCCTGGTGACATTACCCTTACTACCTCTGCTACCTTTCATTCCAAGCCATTGTTCCCTACACGTTTTTTTCATGCCACAGTTAGTGTTGTATATTTCATGTTTATAGTTTTTGCCTTTGAGCAAGTTTTTGTTTCATTAGCCAAGTTTTTGTACTTCCGCCTTGTGCGCGCTTTTCGTTTGTTCTTTTTGTTAGTGCAAAATTAAACATGTCCTTACCTTCACGCCTTGCCCGCGCCAACTTTCCTTTGCATTCCGGGAAAACACAACACCCCATAGTCCACGCATTGACAGAACGTCACCAGCACAATCAACAGAAAAAGACAGGCTTAAATAACAGTGACATGATTAGTGACAGGTGCGCGAGTGCAAAGCGTGAGACAGGTGCGTGACATGAGGACAGGTGAAAACTAATGGGTTGTCATGGAAACAAAAACAATGGAGCGTAAACAGAAACTAAAGAGTCCAAAAACCAAACATAACTAAACAAAACAAAACATAATCCAAAAGACATGACAGTCCTGTGATTGGATACTCATCGGGACCGTTAGCGGGTCAATTTGAGAACACATACAGTTGATAGACAGTTGCGATAGCCAATTAGATCACAAGTTGTTGACAGTAGCCCATACTTGCCAAACTTGAGACCTCCGAATTTGGGAGATGGGGGGAGGGTTGTTTAGGGGTAGCGGGGGGTGTATATATTTTCAAGTATTTATTATATATATATATATATATATATATATATATATATATATATATATATATATATATATATATATATATATATATATATATATAAATAATCAGTTCATGAATGAGTATGATCTACAAAATTTGCAGGCAGCATACCCCTTCCCCGTCGAGCTGTCCTGGATGAACTGAAATTATTTTTTCCAGTCATTTTGGAACTTGCAAGCGTACTTCTTCTTCTTACTCATCGTCGCCATGTCTCTTCTTCATTCTTCTGCTTCGTCTCTGTTATGTTTTTGGACATTACTACTTGCCGTAGTTTTGAAGCAATGCATGATGGGAATCCGGATGTTGTGTGTCAGTGTATTAACGTGCCGGCTGGAATAAACACACGCTGAGAAATAGCTCTGTGCCTGCCTACTTTATTGGTTATAGATAAACCTATAGATAAGTGAGACATATATAATAGTCTCCTTTTCAGGTGAGAGAGGACGCCCCGAATATTGTTGTCCAGGTGGAGATCGGGAGAAGTTCGGGAGAATGGTTGCCCCGGGAGATTTTCGGGAGGGGCACTGAAATTCGGGAGTCTCCCGGGAAAATCGGGAGGGTTGGCAAGTATGCAGTAGCCTATCTAAGTAGCCTGATGTTAACAAGACTGTGATTGGATACTCACTTGTCAGTCCAAAGTGAGTATCCAATCACAAGTTGCAACTTAGCAGGAAGCAGGAAGTGTTTACCCACAAAGAAGGAGAACGCAACGTTGATTAGATGGCAGATATACAGTACAGTTTGCGCACACCTTCTCATTTCAATGCGTTTTAATTTTATTTTCATGACTATTTACATTGTAGATTGTCACTGAAGGCATCAAAACTATGACACCTGTGAAGTGAAATCCATTTCAGGTGACTACCTCTTGAAGCTCAATGAGAGAATGCCAAGAGTGTGCAAAACAATAATCAGAGCAAAGGGTGGCTATTTTGAAGAAACTATGATATAAAACATGTTTTCAATTATTTCACCTTTTTTTGTTAAGTACAAAACTCCACATGTGTTTGTTCATAGTTTTGATGCCTTCAGTGACAATCTACAATGTAAATCATGGGTGTCAAACTCTGGCCCGCGGGCCAAAATTGGCCCGCTGTGTAATTTCACTTGGCTCTTGAGGCGATATCAAATTAACACTAGAGCTGGCCCGCCGATTATATACAGCGGAGGTACCGCATTCACCGCTAATTCTCATACTTGCCAACCCTCCCGGGAGACTCCCAAATTTCAGTGCCCCTCCCGAAAATCGTCACGTCCGAGTACTGGCCCAGTCACAAACCCCTTTCTAAAAAAAAATCACAAAAAAAATGTTTTTAGTTATACTACTTCTTGTTTCTAAATAAGAAAACATTGTATTTTTGTAATAAAATCTGACACAGTTCAAGCAATGTTACAATTATATCCTCAGAAAATTACAACCTTTTTTTTCTCCCAAATCTAGAGTAAAACTTTTTTCAATATTCCAAACTAGTTCTTAGAAAATAATAATTGGGTATATTTGCAAAAGTATGACTATAATTTGAGAAAAGTTTTATTATTGGTACCTTTTTTCAAAAATATTTTTTTTCTTGATACGTTATACACTTTTTTTTCTAAACTGACCACTTCTGAATTTTAATATTCTGATGTAATTATTGTAATAATTTTGTCATTTGTAAAAAAAAATAACTTTTTGTCTTCTGGTGTTCTAAATTATTTGAAAACATTTTCCCGCGAAAAGTTTTTTTGACTAAATGTTTTTTTACTGTCTGACAAATATACAAATATATTCACAGAAAATGACAACATGTTTTCTCCCAAAACTAAACTACTGCTTTTTTCAACATTCCAAACTAGTTCTTAGAAAATAACAATTGTATTCTTGTAGATTATAAGCTAATTGCAAAATTATGACTATATTTTAAGAAAATTGTAATTACTATTTTTCCTTTGTTCTCGAAAATATTTTTTTCTTGATACTCTAAACACTTTTTTCTCAAAAAATTGTCACTTCTGAATGTTAATAATCTGATTTAGTTTATACAATGTAAAACTTTTTTTTTTGAAAAATTCTAACTTTTTTCTTGTTGTATTGCAAATTACTTTGGAAACATTTTCTCACCAAAAATGTTCTGAAAAAAAAAAGTGTTTTCTTTTAAAAAATATATGACATAGTTGAGTTATAATACAAATAGATACACATTTTTTCTCCCAAAACTAGAATATTATTTTTTTCAACATTCCAAACTGGTTCTTAGAAATTAAAAATGTTATTCTTGTAGATTATACAATTTGCAAAAATATCACTATATTTTGAGAACATGTACATTTGTCACAACCCCTGTGTCAGGTCTGACATGTTCTTGTGTTTCCCTATTTTCTGTATTTGTTTCCTTTCCGGTGCTTTTATTTCTGTCCACTTCCGGTGTGGTTTCACCACTCTGGCTTAAGCGCTGTTTCCCCCATCTGTCCCTGATGGGCACACCTGTTCGAGGTTGCCAATCAGGCTGCTTTATAAGCCAGCCTGCCCCACAGTCAGGGCTGGAAGATTGCCTTGGTCATGGACAATGTTACTCGTGCTGCTGCACTCCTTGTGTTAATTAAACAATTAAATACTAGCATTACCTGCACTTTGCCCTCATGTCCCCTGCATCTTAGGGGTTACAACTACCGCAGTAACGCGTGAGCTTGAAACAAATTATTGTTTTTCCAAAAAATGTTTTGTTAACAAGCTGCTTTGTCCTCAAAAATGACCACTTCTAAATCTGATGGAATTCTTGCAATATTTGTAAAAAAACAACAACTATTTTATTGTTAGTGCAAAATAGTTTAAAAAACTTTGCTCAAAAACATTTTCTTGAGATAACATTGTTTTCTTGTAAAAAAAAAATCTGACAGTTTGAGTTATGATTTAATTAAATCCCCAGAAAATTACAACTTTTTTCTGCCAAAATTACAGTATTACTTTTTTTTTAACATTCCAAAGTAAGTCCAAAATTTTCAAAATGATAGCTATATTTTAACAAAATTATTATAATTTTTGTCTCAAATATTTTTTTCCTAATTTGCTTATTTTTTCCTCATAAATAACTGCTTGTGTATCACTATTTTCTGATGTAATTCTTGCAGTATTGCAAAAATGTTTTTAATTTGTGAAAATTATTTTATTGTTATATTCCAAATGATTTTAAAGACATTTTCTCACAAAAAAAAATCTCAAAAAAACATAATACTAGAAAATATAAATTTACAACTTTGTTAAAGCAAAATTATATTTTTTTCATTTTTATATTTCGACCTGATTCTCTCAAGATCAAGACATTAATCCTGTTGTATTATCATTTCTTATCTTCTGTGAAGCCCCAATATCAATCCTTACTATACACTATATTGCCAAAAGTATTTGGCCACCTATCCAAATGATCAGAATCAGGTGTCATAATCACTTGGCCCGGCCACAGGTGTATAAAATCAAGCACTTAGGCTTGGAGACTGTTTCTACAAACATGTGTTAAAGAATGGGCCGCTCTCTGTGATTTCCAGCATGGAACTATCATAGGATGCCACCTGTGCAACAAATCCAGTGGTGAAATTTCCTCGCTCCTAAATATTCCAAAGTCAACAGACGGCTTTTTATATAAGAAAATGGAAGAGTTTGGGAACAACAGCAACTCAGCCACGAAGTAAACTGACAGAGAGGGGTCAGCGAATGCTGAAGCGCATAGTGCAAAGAGGTCGCCTACTTTCTGCACAGTCAGTTGCTACAAGACTGATAATAAGAAAATGGAAGAGTTTGGGAACAACAGCAACTCAGCCACCAAGTGGTAGGCCACGTAAACTGACAGAGAGCTGTCAGCGGATGCTGAAGCGCATAGTGCAAAGACTTTCTGCACAGTCAGTTGCTACAGAGCTCCAAACTTCATGTGACCTTCCAATTAGCCCACGTACAGTACGCAGAGAGCTTCATGGAATGGGTGTCCATTGCCGAGCAGCTGCATCTAAGCCATACATCACCAAGTCCAATGCAAAGCGTCGGATGCAGTGGTGTAGAGCAGTGGTCCCCAACCACCACGGCCCGGTACCGGTCCGTGGCCCGGTACCGGTCCGTGGACCGATTGGTAGCGGGCCGCACAGGAAATAAAAATAAATAAATAAATAAAAATAATAATAATTTTTATTTTTTATTTTTTTATTTTTTTTATTATTAAATCATGAAAAAAAAACACACACCCCTCTCCCCTTACCCCGGTCCGTGGGACACATTTTCAAGCGTTGACCGGTCCGCAGCTACAAAAAGGTTGGGGACCACTGGTGTAGAGCACGTCGCCACTGGACTCTAGAGCAGTGGGGACGTGTTCTCTGGAGTGATGAATCACGAGTCTGGGTTTGGAAGTTGCCAGGAGAACGCTACATTTTGAACTGCATTGTGCCGAGCGTGAAATTTTGCTGGATAAGGAATTATGGTGTGGGGTTGTTTTTCAGGAGTTGGGCTTGGCCCCTTAGTTCCAGTGAAAATAACTTTTGAATGCTCCAGGATACCAAAACATTTTGGACAATTCCATGCTCCCAACCTTGTGGGAACAGTTTGGAACGGGCCTCTTCCTCTTCCAACATGACTGTGCACCAGTGCACAAAGCAAGGTCCATATAGACATGGATGACAGAGTCTGGTGTGGATGAACTTGACTGGCCTGCACAGAGTCCTGGCTTGAACCCGATAGAACATATTTGGGATGAATTAGAACGGGAGACTGAAAGCCAGGCCTTCTCGACCAACATCAGTGTGTGACCTCACCAATGCGCTTTTGGAAGAATGGTCAAAAAATCCTATAAACACACTCCGCAACCTTGTGGACAGCCTTCCCAGAAGAGTTGAAGCTGTAATAGCTGCAAAAGGTGGACCGACATCATATTGAACCCTATGGGTTAGGAATGGGATGGCACTTCAAGTTCATATGCGAGTCAAGCCAGGTGGTCAAATACTTTTGGCAATATAGTGTATATTGATAATATTTCTTCGGAGCTTCAAAAAATGTGTGTCTTAGTGATCTTTGCATGGGAACTTTGAGTGCTGAAAGGCTGCTGCGTGCACAAGCACGGGCAGTGTTATGCAAGCGCCTCCATTTGCTTGCAGAGGCAAAGACACGTGCCTTCGCTCATAACTAATGGAAGACTGTGTATGCCATTCATGCATGGGCGACTCGGCGTGGCATAACACAGCGTGGAGCGTTACAGGAGAATGCCTTTTAAAATGCATAGTTATAAAGCACATCTGATCACGTCTGGCAGGGATCAGTTATTTCCCATTGCTACATTTAGGTCAAGATCTAGTGCCACGGTTTATAAAGGAATTAGGTTTGGCTCGTTTAAGGTTGACAGTTGGCAGGCAAATAAAGATAGAGTTGGATTATGTTGACAGTTTAATGTTAAGCTCTCCTGCCCGAAACACATGCCATCTTTAAAACCTTCATACCGGGGATCAGATTATTATGTCAGCCCGTGCAAATTGGCGTGCGGGAATAATGTAAATATTGCAGTCACTTCGCTGAAACGTGTTGGGCCCCCGGTGGAGCGGAGGTGAGGCGTTCATGGAGGCGGCCTCATTGATCCCTCTGTTTTCTGACGCACTGGCCCGGAATGTGATGTTATTTCATTACTGAGGCAGAAGCGACGAGCTGGTTCTCCACCCCGGAGGGCGCTGCCGACCAGTCAACTCGGACAGACAGACGGGAGACCGGAGACGGGGGTGCGCGCAGTACGTGATCGTGGCCGAGCGGGCTCAGTCTGACGGCTTCACTTGTCGACGGAAAGTCCGAATAAAAGCCAACTTTGCCGAGTCGGGGGCAAGCGGAGTGCATTTCAGTGTAAAAGGGGGGCTCTAAATGCCTTGACGGGAAACGAAGCGCCGCTCCTGAGAACCCGTCAGCCGCGATGAACCCGGACGACAACGAAGTGGGCATCTTTACTGTCATCCAGTGAGTAGCGCTCCGTGGGCTTTGTTGTTGTGCTGTGATGTAACTCAGTCAGAGATGATCACGCTCAGGCGTGACATGCTCGCTGTTGGGGATTCCAACTTTACTGCAGAAGATTTCATTGCAAGTTGATTTTTCCATAGACAAAGTTCCCTTTGATGCAAACATTGCAGGACTCGCCTCATTGGTGGTAATTATTGGCGTGGGATCGAATATTGATGCACCAGATTTAGATATCAAAACTGTTGCTGTCTGCTGTGCAATTTGGCAAAATCATGGCGTGGCGCATCCGTTAATTTTTGGAATCTCATCATCTTTTCTCGCTGAAGGTCCTGATTCGCCTCTTTCAATTCCTGCAATGTTTTTTTCCGGCCGATTAATCAGCTAATCGCAAGTAGTCGCATTTGGATTGGAGTTGACGACTGAATCAATTTTATTGTCATGTGGACAAGAGAACATTTGTGTTTGGTGGTGTAGCTCGGTTCCTGGTTCGATCCCCGCTTCAGCCATCCTAGTCACTGCCGATGTGTCCTTGGGCAAGACTCTTTATCCACCTGCTCCCAGTGCCACCCACACTTGTTTAAAGAAATTAAAAAAAATGAAGTAAAAAAAAATTTCACAATGTAAATGGTAGTGATGGGTTGATGAAGCGTCATGAAGCGTTTTGACACATTGCAAAACTGTATTGATACTGTGTCGATACTGTGTCACTAAATACTGACATCTGCTGGACATTAAAAATCCCTACAGGCAACCTATGGACCGACTCAACTGACACTGATTTTATGACCTAGTATATACAATAATATAAACCAAGTCATTGTATTTCATTTAGGATTATTTCATATCTTCATTTAAATAAAAATATATTTTAATCTTTTTTAGATACAGTCAATAAATAATGTGAACATGTATCATAACATGGAAACCTAAGAGAACGTGTTGTGAATGAGGATGCTTGTGGACTGGGAATTTTTTTTCTTTTTTTTTTTAACACATTTTTATTTTAAAAAAAAAACAGTTTTTCCAACGTATTCAATTTTAGACGATTTCTCTTCTTAGTTATTATTTCTCCGGCTGTAGAAAAGAGCCGCTCACAGGGCACAGAGGAGGCGTCAGTGCGACACAGTTTGCGTATCGGTCATGTGACCGAAACAGCTCATGATCGGTCACGTGACTTTCTAAAAGCGGTACGCGCATCGACTCAGGGTTTTGCTCTACGGGCTCGACGCATGCACCGATGCATCGGTGTTGCCGGACCCATCACTAGTAAATGGTAAATGGTAAATGGTAAATGGTTTTACTTGTATAGCGCTTTTCTACCGTTTTAAGGAACTCAAAGCGCTTTGACGCTATTTCCACATTCACCCATTCACACACACATTCACACACTGATGGCGGGAGCTGCCATGCAGGGCGCTAACCAGGACCCATCAGGAGCAAGGGTGAAGTGTCTTGCTCAAGGACACAAGGGACGTGACTCGGATGGTAGAAGGTGGGGATTGTAAAGTCACAAGTCACAGTCCAAGGCACAGGTGGCATCCTATGACAGTTCCACGCTGGAAATCACTGAGAGCGGCCCATTCTTTCACAAACGTTTGTAGAAACAGTCTCCATGCCTAAGTGCTTGATTGTATACACCTGTGGCCGGGCCAAGTGATCATTACACCTGATTCTGATCATTTGGATGGGTGGCCAAATACTTTTGGCAATATAGTGTATATTAAGGAATAATATTGCGGCTTCACCGAAGATAAGAAATGATAATACAACAGGTTTAATGTCTTGATCTTGAGAGAATTAGGTCGGGATATACAAATGTAAAAAGTAGTAATTTTGCTTTAACAAAGTTGTAAATTTATATTTTCTAGTATAATGGGGGTTTTTTTTCGATTTTTTTGGTGAGAAAATGTCTTTAAAATTATTTGGAATATAACAATAAAATAATTTTCACAAATTAAAAAAATGTTTGCAATACTGCGAGAATTACATCAGAAAATTGTGATGTACTGATGCAAAGTGGAAAAGTAAAATACGACAACGGAGACCCCGGACCGTTGAACAACTTAAAATGTACATCAAGCAAGAATGGGACAGAATTCCACCTAAAAAGCTTCAAAAATTGGACTCCTCAGTTCCCAAATGTTTACTGAGTGAAGTGAATTGAATTGAATTATATTGATATAGCGCTTTTCTCTAGTGACTCAAAGCGCTTTACATAGTGAAACCCATTATCTAAGTTGAATTTAAACCAGTGTGGATGGCACTGGGAGCAGGTGGGTGAAGTGTCTTGCCCAAGGACACGACGGCAGTGAATCGGATGGCGGGAGCGGGGATCGAACCTAGAACCCTCAAGTTGCTGGCACGGCCACTCTACCAACCGAGCTATGCCGCCCCGAGTGTTGTGTTAAAAGGAAAGGCCATGTAACACAGTGGTAAAAATACCCCTGTGCCAACTTTTTCGCTGCCATTAAATTCTAAGTTAACCTCTTAAGGCCAAAGTGTCCTGTCTGTGTGATCATGTTTTGTTTTAGTCATGTTCGGTTTTGTTTTTGGACTCTTTGGGCACTTTTGTTTGTTTTATCACCATAGCAACCCATTAGTTTTCACCTGTCATGTCACGCACCTGTTTTCACTAATCATGTCACTATTATTTCAGAATCAGAATCAGAATCAGAATAGTTTTATTGCCATTGTTTGAGAATGGGTTCACAAACTAGGAATTTTTCTTGGTGCAATCGTGCAACATAAAACACATATAACACATATTTGGTAATAAAAAGAGCTGTAACTGAGCTATCAGATCATGTTATAGACTTAGAAGGAATTCAAGGAATTCAAGGAATTCAAGGAGCTACTGTTAGCTGTTACTGTTACTGTTGTTTAAGCCCATTGTTGCCAGGAAGTCAGCCTGGCGACATCACACTCTCTACACACCCTTATGATCCATGCTGCTCTTTTTCATGCCCTTTTCTCGTCCAAGTAAGTTTTCTTTATTCACGCCATAGTTTGCAAGTTTTGTTTTTTTGTCCATAGTTCTGCCTTTGTGCGCGTTTTTGTTTTTATAGCCAAGTTTTGTACTTCCGCCCTTGTGCGCGCCTTTTGTTTATTCCTTTTTTGAGTGTTAAAATTAAATTTGTATTCACCTGCACGTCATGTCTGGTCCAAATCATTTGCACCACGGGAGAACAAACCACGCCATAGTCCAAGTCTTGACACCAAGCTGTTTGCATACATGTTTTTATTTATTTATCTTTGCTATTTGGGCTTATTGGACCCTAATTAGAACACAAACTAAGAATCATCTTTTTATATGATGTACTTTTAGTCCATAAGTAACAAACGTGTACTTCATGTTAAGTGACATGCCAATTCTTATTTTTACACTTTTTTTTCTCCAAATTCCATTGTATGTTATCCTCTTCTGACACCATTAGACGGCAGTATAAGTGTCCACATAAGGGCCATAAGACCCCAATTCAGTAGTGTACAAGATTTTGGAAATAAGAGCTAAAAGGTGCTGTCCACGCATGTGGCCAACAAAGCCTTTTTATTATTTGCAAAAACAAAACCACGTTTCTCAGTTCAAACATTGAATATCTTGTCTTTTCAGTCTGTTCAATTAAATATAAGTTGAAAAGGATTTGCAAATCATTGTATTCTGTTTTATTGATGATTTACACAAGGTGACAACTTCACTGGTTTTGTGTTTTGTATTATGTTTGACTATAGGTGCCTACAACCGACCTATAATTGGTCACTTTTGGGTCCCGATCCACCGGTTGAGTTTCTCCAGAGTGGCACCAACACACATTTTGTTGAAATTAGTGCAGCTGCAATAAAGTATGAAACATTAAGAAAATGCACGCAGTCCAAGGCTGTGGCTGTTTTCCCAACGCTGCTTTTAAGGCAACATTTATGCCTCTGTGTCGCATGCTTAGCAATTCGAGCAGAATGGCTGCACTCTACTTATTTTCTGCTTTTTAGAGGCGAGCAGCCTTCCAACGGCATGGCTTGCAAAATTTAGGCACTGCTGGGTTTTAAGTGACCATGTGTACCCAAATGAGTGGATTCAGCTGATTCAAAAGGGGCACTGAGGGGAAGGACAGCATGATTGGGTGGTGTAAAGCTTTGACCATATTCTCCTTAGTTCACGCTGCCGTCTGACCTTAATATCTGCTGCCACTCACGTTGGCTTCGGGCCCGCATGCCCGAATGGGCAAACACAACTGTCCAGAATCCGCTGAGTCTCTCAAAAGCTCTCGCCAAAGGACACTGTTGCTATATTTAAAGCAAATCAGTCGGCATCTATTCATCAGTCGGCTTCGTCCTTTTTGTCAAATCTCCTTTCTGCTCTATCAAAGACGGAGCATATTTGCCCTTTTTGTCCCTCGACAATGGTCTGGAACATCAGATAAAAAATTTAAAAAAAAAAAACAGTGGTCTTCATCTTGCTCATCATCATTGAAAAAAGACCTGCGTGTGCCTGACCCTGAGTCAGAGAGACAACATTTTTATTGCTGAGGCAGGTTGAGTCACAATGGAGGAGCTAACACGTTGTGGCGTTATAAAAGAGGATGGTTGCGTCACGACTGTGGCTGGAGCTTGAGAATTGCCCATAATATACACCCCTCACATTTCGCCAAACTATTTTTACGCCAGTATATCTTCTCAAGGGAAATACTATACCTTTAAGTAGTCAGTGTACAGCAGGCGGCCATACCATGAGACACCATACCTTGGGAGAAATGTTTTTTTTGCAGCAAATTCCTAAAAACAATAAAGTGCTGCTAGAGGAACTTGGACCACTGTTAATGCATTAGAAGATTGTTGCATTGGCATTTTAACCTTGCAAGCAAACCTAGAACACAGGGGTGCAAACGAGTGATTTACATGAGTAAGGTGTTCCTCTAGGCATCCCTTTAAGACCCCTCCTTTTTGTCAGTTACAAATGTTTTTTTCATAATGTGATTTACAGCAGGGTTCCTTAACTATTGTTGGGCTGCGAACGCCTCCTATTATTTTGACTAGGGGGGCCAAATTTAGAGAAAAAAAGGTGCCTGGGGGCCGATATATTTCGATCTATCATGTATATATATATATAGTACAGGCCAAAAGTTTGGACACACTTTCTCATTTCAATGCGTTTTCTTTATTTTCATGACTATTTACATTGTAGATTGTCACTGACGGCATCAAAACTATGACACCTGTGAAGTGAAAACCCTTTCAGGTGACTACCTCTTGAAGTTCATCGAGAGAATGCCAAGAGTGTGCAAAACAGTAATCAGAGCAAAGGGTGGCTATTTTGAAGAAACTATAATATAAAACATGTTTTCAGTTATTTCACCTTTTATTGTTAAGTACATAACTTCACATGTGTTCGTTCATAGTTATGATGCCTTCAGTGACAATCTACAATGTAAATAGTCATGAAAATAAAGAAAACACATTGAATGAGGAGAAGGTGTGTCCAAACTTTTGGCCTGTACTGTATATACATACATACATATACACACAAATGTGTATATATATATATATATATATATATATATATATATATATATATATATATATATATATATATATATATATATATATATATATATATATATACACACAGTCACACACACATACATACATGTACACACATATGTATGCACACACACACACGCTCACATCAACCACAACTGTAGTCCAAGAACCATTAAAAAGTAGCAATTAAATAAATCAGAAGTTATACTCACAAGTGACTCAAAACTTCAGTAGTTTTTTCACGGACGACTTACTTCATACTTGCCAACCTTGAGATCTCCGATTCTGGGAGGTGGGGGTGGGGCGGGGCGGGGGTGTGGTTGGGCGTGGGGGGCGTGGTTGGGGGCGTGGTTAAGAGGGGAGGAGTATATTTACAGCTAGAATTCACCAACTCGAGTATTTCATATATATACTGTATATATATATATATATATATATATATATATATATATATATATATATATATATATATATATATATATATATATATGCTGTTTATATCGTGGGAAAGCGGACGTGAAAACAGACTGTTGCCGCTGTCCCCACTCAGGTCCGCATGGAGCTGGAGGGGGCGTGGCCTCCAGCTCCGGGTGAATTCCGGGAGATTTTCGGGAGAACATTTCTTCCGGGAGGTTTTCGGGAGAGGCGCTGAATTCCGGGAGTCTCCCGGAAAATCCGGGAGGGTTGGCAAGTATGACTCTTGGTGATGTTCACGTGGGTCAAAGGACAAAAACTAAGCATCAACACTTCAATTGTGCCTTACGGGAATACAAAAATGTTATGTAAATTAAGTGCAATAACTTGATGCGAAATGCTAATAGTAGTACATACAGTATTGTATGTAATGTAGCATATTCTTTAAAAATGTTTGTACTAGCATTCTTTTGTTGTTGTAAAGTACTTTAAAGGGGAACTGCACTTCTTCTTGGAATTCTTGTTGCCTGAAATGTGAACATTTCCACTGACACAGATGACAGCACATAATATAAATGTTCTTTTTACCAGTTTGAAAGTAATTATTGATGATTTGTCACTTTTTACCATCAGTACGTTTCTATGCACTAAATGAATCTTATTTTTTTCAAATAATTCAGTTTATTCTATTTTTACATCTACATGTGACGTTCTAGTTTCCATGCCCGTATTTCTAATGTTACTGATGACTATTCGCAGTGTGCCTCTCGCGCACTAGGGGGCGATTGTGGTCATTTCAGCTTGTTTAGCTCTGTGGGAATGTAAATACAACAGAAGAGGAGGATGCTACATGCTAATAAGCTAGCGCTAGTAACTTTTAAGCTCCGGATCTAACAGATAGCTACAAATTCCACTCGGCTATTTAGTGTTTTGGTAATGATTTAATGTGTTTAAATGACACTTGTGGTGAGTAGCATCCTCAAAAACATACAAAAAGATCGTCAACTCTTTTTGGAGGTTTCTGTTCACCAATTGTCTCAAACAGCCGGGATGTGCTGGTGTCATGTCACGTAACTAACGTGTCTTCTTTTGGGAACATTCTATAAAGTCACTATTTTAGCCTCTATACAACAGTTGTTACTTGTCTACATACGGAAAAGTTTCTTTGGTAGAAGATATTAGCAATATTCATTAGCTGCTCAAAATGCACTGATGCTGTGGATAGACGATATTTGATGTTAGCGCATTTAAGCAAAGTGCTTCTTTTTCATCCCTGTTGCTTTTATCAAGAGAAGAATTATCGGCCCTGCTTGGCTCACAGACAAAGCTAATTGGCTCTTGGTGGGTTTTGACAGAGGTGTCCTTGTCCGTTGGCTTTGATTCATGAGGGCGAGGGTTTTCCTCTTTTAGATTACACAGGCACTGTGATTCTTCATCTGTCATCGAGGTGTAATGTGCTCGTTTGGTGATTGTGTCTAACAAAAAAGAATAGCATATTTTTGCCTTGAAGAAACCATAGCATCCAGATGACCACATTTTTACTAACAAGTTCTCTTTATGTATGTTTTGCCCCTGAAAATAAATCTGGCAGTCGTTCCCAAAATATCAATTATTTTTTGAGTAATGGGTAAATAACTAACTGTACCCAATATGCCGCCCCCTTTTGGTGTGACGTCTACAGAACTGGAGCCCATTTCCCAGCATAGACAGATCACTTAATTGCATGTTTTTGTCACCTTGGTCCAAGATTACTTAAAAACTGATACGGTAACATAATGAACAAAAAATAAATCTAAAAGAATCTGCATTTCCGGACTTCCCTGCTCTTCCGTGGACACCATAGCCTGTGTTTCCTCATGCTCTTTTAGCATTTCTTCATGCCCATGGTAGGGTTTCCCAAGGCAAACTGGTCCGAGGTGATGGGTCAGACTAAGAGCGGTTCAAAAGACTCTTAAGAAGAAAAGACGACCCAGGAACCGCACCTAGCCCAGGCGAGTGATACCGGGGCTCCACTCTGGAGCCAGGCCCAGAGCAGGGGCTCGCCAGCAAGCACCTGGTGGCTGGGATTTCCTTCTTTCATTTGCTATAGACAGCTCAAAAAGTTACAGGCGGATTTTCATCTAACTTTCCGAAAATGTCTAAAATGGAATAAGGAACAAGTCATTACATTTTAGGGCTGATCCCTACCTTACGTTTATGTTACGGGTTTGACCTTCAGTGTGTGTACTGTATGCTTGCGGTCCTGCCTCCACTCACATAATCAAAGGCAGTGGATGACTAACAAGAGGGTTCGCTTTATTTCTTTCATTTCGCTATATCCATCCATTTTCTACCGCTTGTTCCTTTCGGGGTCGCGGGGGGTGCTGGAGCCTATCTCAGCTGCATTCGGGCGGAAGGCGGGGTACACCCTGGGCAAGTCGCCACTTCATCACAGGGCCAACACAGATAGACAGACCTATCCCCAGGTGCATGTCTTTGGAGGTGGGAAGAAGCCGGAGTACCCTGAGGGAAACCACTCAGTCTCTGGGAGAACATGCAAACTCCACACAAAAAGATCCCGAACCCGGGGGATCGAACCCAGGACCTTCGTACTGTGAGGTAAACGCTATAGATAGCTCAAAATGTTATGGGCTCATTTTAATTAAACTTTCAGAACATTTCAGATATTAGACTAAGAAACAAGTAATTATATTTTGGGACCGATTAATATCGGGAGATAGGGCCTGGCAGCGGTCTGCGCTCTCCGCATAGGCGCCGATCCCGTGGGTGCTCCGGGGCCCGAACCCACGTGGGATAGATGGCAAATTCTTTCTCACCACCAAGCAAAAAACGCGCATGCTCAGGCCCCTTCTACACTAAGCCGGCTAAGGTTATCCAGGGTAAATACCACCTAACCTTATCCTTGTCCCTCCGTCAGCCGGCGCAACGCAACCTAATTTGCATGCGCGGAAAATGCGCACGTCATTGATTTGTGTGCAAGTTCTTAAATTTAACTTATCTAAACAATATCCGGTATTGTGGTATTTCAATTAACTGGAATCCAGTTTGCTGTGGGGCCCTATTGTAGTGAATCACACCTGAGCCATCATAAATTAATCAAATCTTAATTGGACACGTGAAAGTACACAATGTGATAAAGAACCCGGGATGTAGATATCTGGTCAGGACACTCTTTTGCCTTCACCTTCATTGTCCATTCTTTTTTGGTGACTTTATATACTCTGGACCTAGACGTTGAGTCCGCGACATACATGGCGGACAATAACTGATACAGTCTGCTTTGCCAGTTCGCCGTTTTCCGTAGTCTTCCCTCGACGGCCAGGTAATACAAAGCACACGCTACCTTTTTTATCACATCCACGGGAGCTCGCATTCTCGTTGACTCTCCTTCGACAAATGGACAAAGTTTTTCGGTAAGTAAAATCACAGCTGACCCGGACATTCGAAAGTTCTCTTGCCGTCTGAGAAGTGTTGTATCCCAAATAGCTGCAATCGCTTTCTCTTAAGGTATTCATGTGTGATTTCCACAAGCATCTGTACAGACAGAAGGAGAAACACGGGCATATCTGGATGACTTACCTCCTTATTTCCAGTGTTTACCTCCGAGTTACGAAACCATTTTATTATGAAGCTGGCTCTGGCACGTTCTTTCTGACGTCAATTCCTGTGTGGGCGCGGTCTTTCTGGCATCACTTCCTCTCCGAACTCAGTTTGTAAACGATCAATGAGTCCATACAAAGCCAAGAGCCGAAGATTCAAGAAACACATGGCGCACTTACCCGTGTAAAAAAATGTTCGAGGAGGGGGACCTTAAACGATAGTTCAGTGTGGCTGAAACGGGGCTTAGGCTAAATAATTATTCGTTTAAGGGGTTATCCGGCTTAGTGTAGACATAGCCTCAGAAAAGTAGCGTCAGGTTTACCGCCCGTCCGAGCACCCACTGGCAGAAATGTAGATCGGCGCCTATGGCTCTCCGAGTGCTTTTTTGAGTTTTAAGGTATGCAGCAAAGCTTTTTTTTATTTGTACAAAGCTGCCATGTGGGCGCATAATGTACACAGGGTGGATTCATCTACATAGGGACGGTTAGGATGAGAATTTTCCTTCATGCTGTCATGAAAACCCGAAACGTCAAAAGCAAGCGTTTGCCGTCCCTTCTCTCCAAAGTGGAGCAAACAAGATATCGGTCATAAACAGGCTCTAGAAACACATTTTATTGCTAAAACATAATTAAAAACATACATTTTGTATAATCCTGGTTTAATTTTAAACTGCTCAATGACCGGGGTAATTGGTTTCTGGTTCAACTCCGCCAGTCCGCGATAGCATCATCTCCTTTAGAAGCCGGCGACAATTGTGTTTGCTTGGGATGTATATATTTGGAGGCCTCTCGTAGTGATTGGCATCACGGAGAGGAAGCTTTTAACAGTTTCGAAAAGGTCAAAATCATAAATGCATCATTCACTTCTCAATGCGCAGCTGTGAGCTCGACCAGGGGATGAGGAGTGGTAGTGGCACATCAGGTCCTGCTCCACTCTCCACTCTGTTGCGTCCCCCCCCCCCCCCCTCCGACAATATCTTGCACAGCACGCTGCAAGCTCTCCACGGCTGCACAACCTGTCCTGCTCTCTGGCAACAACAGCTGATTGATAACACCCAAGGCGTTAGGGACTTGTAGGTACAACCAGCTGCATTCTTTAGGTGCAGTTCTTCACATTCCCACATCCTTTCCTCCCTCCCTCATATCCATCCATCCTCCTCCCGCTCTCTCTCGCTCTCTCTCTCTCTCTCTCTCTCTCTCTCTCTCCCGTTCTCTCTCTCTCTGTTACCCTGCTTCTGTCCAAAGCTGTTGTTCTTGTGCGACTCCCGCACATAATTCCGCCGCGCTGGAAATTAAATGAAGGTGGCTTAACGCAGCTAACACAGGCATGCTTTGAAGGGTGGAATCAGGCAAGGGGTGGGGGGGGGAGGCTCTTACACCACCAGATCCTTTTCCACGGGCTGTAGTGGATTTGCAAGGCGAGGACACAGCAATCACTCAGCCATGCAGAAGCCCAGACAACAGGAATAATCTCTCCCCCTGACTTGTGGGAGCTACACTTTTTTTTCCCCCGAGTTCATTCCTGAATTATTTATATAGACGGTGTCGGACAATGCAGCCGGAGTGAGACGGCAGGCGAGATTTGTTGCCTTGACTGCGACCTGCAGCGCGCATGGACGTGTTCAGCTTTGTGAAGATGCCAAAGCTGACGGGGTGAGTCCGCTTACGTGTAAAACAACCGGCGTCGGTTTTAACACGGAACGACGACAAAATGGTTGCAAGTTTATGACCTGATGCTCGAGAGTGCGGAAAAAGTGATGTGATGAACTAGGATATGTGCCGTCAGTGTGGGGCGGATGCAGGACCCGATGCAGCGCAGGTGTCTCAAATGTCGGCATGCAAGTTTTACTAAAAGACCTTCAAGGTGACCATGTAGAGTGGGGATCTTACTTCAAACTAGGGTTGTACGGTATACCGGTATTGGTATAGTACCGCGATACTAATGAATCATATTCGTTACTATACCACCTGACATCCACTGTAATTATACCAAGTACAATAGCGTATCTTGTCCATACTACTATGATTACATTGATATTTTTAAGCATCACAAAAACCTTTTTTTTTAATTTGTTGTATTTGTATTATGTTTATAAACTCAGGAAATATGTCCCTGGACACATGAGGACTTTGAATATGACCAATCATTTAACGACTTGGTATCGGATTGATACGTAAATTTGTGGTGTCATCCAAAACTAATGTAAAGCATCCGACTAACAGAATAATAAGTGATTATTACATTTTAACAGAAGTGTAGATAGAGCATGTTAAAAGAGAAAGTAAGCAGATAATATCAGTAAATGAACAAGTATATTAATAATAAATTTTCTACCACATGTCCTTAATAATATTGACAAAATAATAGAATGGAAAATGACACAATATGTTACTGCATATGTCAGCAGACTAAATTAGGAGCCTTTGTTTGTTTACTTACTACTAAAAGACAAGTTGTCTTGTATGTTCACTGTTTTATTTAAGGACATTGCAATAAGAAACATATGTTTAATGTAACCTAAGATTTTTTTGTCAAACTAAAGCCAATAATGAAATTTTTTGTGGTCCACTTTATTTAGAAAAGTACCGAAAAGTATCGAAATACATTTTGGTACCGGTGCCGGCTCCAAAATATTGTTATCGGGACAACACTACTCCAAACCAACACACACTTTCAAACCAGAGAATGCCAGTCAAATGTCAAAGGATGACATATAGGACGTTATATGTGGCACATGGGCTTTAGGTTTCCCATCCTCTGGTTTAGTTTGTGATTAGTGGTGATGGGAAGTATACTGTATGTGATTAATCACAAACAATATCATCCTTGTCATGTATAGACGCAGATTAACCACACTATTTATCCTGAGAGCACATGCTGATTTACCTTAACTGCGGATGGTTACCTGAAAGGCGGCGTGGGTTGTTTTACGGTCGGTGATCAGGTCGATGCCTACGCCAGTGTAAAGATGAGTGAGGAGCGTTTTTAGTCAGTTAATCTCGACCCTTCCTCTTGTTAAGTGCCTTGTGTTATTAGGGCCCGCACGGCCCATGTAAAAGGAATCCCAACGGGAGTCCTTTTGCATTGGGACGAAAGGACCTATTGAAATTGCAAGTTTTTTTTTTCCATTTATTATTTATTACTGTTTTTCCCTTATTGCCTATTTACTACGGTTTCTCAAAATACTCCCCGATGGGACTTTTGTTTGTTTTGTTTAGTCTTTACTTGAAGGGACAATGCACAGCAACATTAAGCTCAAAGACAGATATGTTCTGCACCAGATCATTGCTAAATAGCTAATTTCCATCTGCAGTCCCTGGCTACCTAAATTAAAAAGATACAAAAAACATGAAATACAATTATACTATAGCATGTAATCAAATTGAGAAAAGTCATAAAATGACCTTTCATTGACACATACTTATACATTACAACCACCTCTCATTTACATTATAACACATAGACAATACATGCTCTTGTTCACATCTGTCATAATTTGTAAAATCAACCATAACTTTAACAGACACACCTTACAGTTTGCAACAACATTTTTTCATGCATAAATATAATACACATTAAGTTGTTAAAGGCCTACTGAAATGAATTTTTTTTATTTAAACGGGGATAGCAGATCTATTCTATGTGTCATACTTGATCATTTCGCGATATTGCCATATTTTTGCTGAAAGGATTTAGTATAGAACAACGACGATAAAGATTGCAACTTTTGGTATCTGATAAAAAAAAGGCTTGCCCCTACCGGAAGTAGCGTGACGTAGTCAGTTGAACATATACGCAAAGTTCCCTATTGTTTACAATGATGGCCGCATGAAGTGAGAGAGATTCGGACCGAGAAAGCGACAATTTCCCCATTAATTTGAGCGAGGATGAAAGATTTGTGGATGAGTAAAGTGCAAGTGAAGGACTAGTGGGGAGTTGAAGCTATTCAGATAGGGAAGATGCTGTAAGAGCCGGGGGTGACCTGATATTCAGCTGGGAATGACTACAACAGTAAATAAACACAAGACATATATATACTCTATTAGCCACAACACAACCAGGCTTATATTTAATATGCCACAAATTAATCCTGCATAAAAACACCTGCGTGTTTGTTATGCTAGCTCCTAGCTCCTCTGCTAGCTCCTAGCTCCATAGAACACGCCAATACAATTCAAACACCTGATCAACACACACCATCACTCAGCCCAAAAGACCGTTTCCTTAACCCAAGGTTCATAAAGCTTATATATTTTTAAAAAGTTACGTACGTGACGCGCACATACGGTCAAGTTATCGAATGTTTAGCAGCCAAGGCTGCATACTCACGGTACCTGATATTCAGCTGGGAATGACTACAACAGTAAATAAACACAAGACATATATATACTCTATTAGCCACAACACAACCAGGCTTATATTTAATATGCCACAAATTAATCCTGCATAATAACACCTGCGTGTTTGTTATGCTAGCTCCTAGCTCCTCTGCTAGCTCCTAGCTCCATAGAACACGCCAATACAATTCAAACACCTGATCAACACACACAATCACTCAGCCCAAAAGACCGTTCACCTAACCCAAGGTTCATAAAGCTTATATATTTTTAAAAAGTTACGTACGTGACGCGCACGTAGGTACGGTATGTGTTATGCTAGCTCCTCTGCTAGCTCCTAGCTCCATAGAACACGCCAATACAATTCAAACACATGATCAACACACACAATCACTCAGCCCAAAAGACCGTTCACCTAATCCAAGGTTCATAAAGCTTATATATTTTTAAAAAGTTACGTACGTGACGCGCACGTAGGTACGGTACGTGTTATGCTAGCTCCTCTGCTAGCTCCTAGCTCCATAGAACACGCCAATACAATTCAAACACATGATCAACACACACAATCACTCAGCCCAAAAGACCGTTCACCTAACCCAAGGTTCATAAAGCTTATATATTTTAAAAAAGTTACGTACATACGCAAAAAAAAGCCAAAGCTGCATACTCACAGTAGCACGTCTGCGTCTTTGTCATCCAAATCAAAGTAATCCTGGTAAGAGTCTGTGTTGTCCCAGTTCTCTACAGGCGTCTGTGTATCCAAATCAAAAGTCCTCCTGGTTAGAGTCTCTGTTATCCGAGTTCTTCCATCTTGACTGCATCTTTCGGGAATGTAAACAAAGAAGCGCCGGCTGTGTACTGTTGTGGCTGACTACGTTCGAAAAATACGTCCATTTCGCACCGACAACTTTCTTCTTTGCTTGCTTGGCTTCCTTCTCCATAATGCAATGAACATGATTGAAACAGATTCACGAACACAGATGTCCAGAATACTGTGGAATTATGAAATGAAAACAGAGCTTTTTCGTATCGACTTCAATGTGGAAGGCATACCCGTGTTCGCCGGGCTACGTCACGCGCATACGTCATCCTCAGAGGCGTTTCGAACCGGAAGTTTAGCGGCAAATTTAAAATGTCACTTTATAAGTTAACCCGGCCGTATTGGCATGTGTTATAATGTTAAGATTTCATCATTGATATATAAACTATCAGACTGCGTGGTCGGTAGTAGTGGCTTTCAGTAGGCCTTTAAGTTGTCATGTCAGACATCGTGCCCACCTCAGTGACCGTGTGAGCAGCTTTGATTGCTCCAAAGCCACTGTAGAGGTTGCCCTCTAGTTTGTGGTGGTTCTCCTGACCACCACACACTGGTACGAGAGCCCGGTATTCTGGATTCAATTGTGTTTTATTAAGTCCACTCTGCGGCAAACGCACTCGACTTTTCAGCCTCAGTCTCTCTTGCTGCTCTGTTCTGCTCTCCAGCATGTGTCTCTCTCTCCAACTCCAACCACGTGTCTCGGTCCGGCTGCTGCTAATAAGGGCAACAGGTGATTGGATAGCCAGCCCAAGCTTGGCAATCTACTCACCTGCTGCTGTCTTCCAGGCCGGTCCTTACACATCCCGCTCCGCAGCAGGCCCGCAGACCACACCCCCCGTTCACAGCCACTTTTAACTTCAATTGTGAATGAAGAGTAATCTGTTAGACCTTTCAAGTTTGTTGTGAGGTCGTTCCATTCCTTTATCGCTTTATATGAAAAGGCTAATTGTGCAAAAGAGGTTTTACATCTGGGTATGCTACACTGCCCCCTGGTGGAGGCTCGTGCGTTTCTAGTTGTCACAGCAGATGTGAACAGGACAAAGTGCTTAAGTGGCGCTGGTGCAGGGTTATTTAGGATTCGATGGGCCATTCGTATTGATGCTATCTATGCTTTGAATGTTAGCAACATTTAACAATAAATATTTTTGGAGAACTAAAGAGTGATGGTGGTGTTGTGGTTTTCGGTGAAGGATTTTGAGCTATTGTTTGTGCAAGGTTTCCAATGGCCTCAGTGTCATTTTGCTTGCTCGGGACCAACACGTTGTACAGTAACAAAAACGAGACATAATCATTGCATTAAAATAAGTTTGAGCTGCCTCCAGT
Organism: Entelurus aequoreus; assembly: GCF_033978785.1. Taxonomy (NCBI): domain Eukaryota; kingdom Metazoa; phylum Chordata; class Actinopteri; order Syngnathiformes; family Syngnathidae; genus Entelurus; species Entelurus aequoreus. Next base: position 18,340,331 of record NC_084744.1, on the reverse strand, counting down.
GTTAACGAATTCCTGATACATTTGAACATTGTTATGTTGTACTCAAGACACCGGCACATCTGTTTGATATCTTTTTTTAAAACCAAGTGTTGGGTCTAAAATGACACGCAGCTAAAATTGAAAAAAGTTTTGAACAAATAAATGTAGTGCATTTAAGTAATACGTTTAAAAACCTTTGTGGGTGGTATTCTGACAATAAAACTGCATTTGTATTAAAATATTGGTGTCGTTTTTAAAGTTATTTTCATTCATACCAGCAAGTCATTTGTTGCGATTAATCAGAATTTGAGGCATTAATCCAAACAAAAAGCAGAGGAATTCACACAGTGAAAGGGTGGATGCACTCTGTCTGCTCTGAGTGGATATTAATCCTCCTATGGGATTTATCTCCATTAGAAACCCCACTGATGTAATTTGAATGAAGTTACATACTCTGTAATATGCAAATTGAATAACAGTGCAACCTGCTGGTGACTCAATTGTGCTGAAAACGCAGTCCAGATTCTAATATGTCGCTATGTGTTACCGACAGTAAGCACAGAAAAGTACATCCAGTAGCGGCTCATCCCCCTGGACTTTATCCCATCACGCACGTCTGCGGGAGAGGCAAGTGAGCTGACCACCGAGCTAAGCCCGGGCTGGCTAACCCAGCGGCCAGAGTGAGGTTTACTAACGTGGTCCAGCCACACAGGCTGGCCTCCGTTTCATAGAAACACCTCTAATCAGTTAGTCAATAACAATTTTTCAGGGAGGACATTAACCAATTTTGTACTTTAAAACCCCTAAACCAGGCGTGTCAAACTCATTTTAGATCGGGGGCCACATGGAGAAAAATCTACTCCCAAGTAAAATTACGGCACGATAACTTAAAAATAAAGACAACTTCAGATTGTTTTCTTTGTTTAAAAATAGAACAAGCACATTCTGAAATTGTACAAATCTTAATGTTGTTGTTGTTGTTTTTTACACTTATAGTATTATAGTATTTTATCTTTATTTGTCGTTATTTATACTTTCTGAATAAATGATGTGATAATGTTCATCAGTCAACTCATTGGTGTTCATTTTCAATCTATCAAGATAACAAAATATCAAAATCAAATTACAGGATGTTATTTATGTAGTTTACTCATTTTCCTCAACTGGTGCACTAACGTGTGGTTTATTTTATTATTTTTTTTACATATGTAGCATAATCCCCAGCTGAGTGGCCTTGTGGTTAAAGTGTCCGCCCTGAGACTGGGTGGTTGTGAGTTCAAACCCCCGGCCGAGTCATACCAAAGACTACAAAAAATGGGACCGATTGCCTCCCTGCTTGGCACTCAGCATCAAGGGTTGGAATTGGGGGTTAAATCGCCAAATGATTCCCGAGCGTGACGCACGCTGCTACTCACTGCTCCCCTCACCTCCCAGGGGGTGAACATGGGGATGGGTCAAATGCAGAGGACAAATTTCACCACACCCAGTGTGTGTGTGAAAATTGTTGGGACTTTAACTTTAATCTACAAAGATACAAAGAATTGCTATTGCGACATCTAGTGGACACATTTAGAACAGCAGTTTCTTTCATTCCAAAATTTCGGCTCATTTTTTATACTTAGCAAACTCATCCCGCGGGCCGGATCAAACCAAACATTTAACACCCCTGCCCTAAACATACATTTTTTTATTGAGGTGACAAGTCGCCTAATTAATATTGAATCCATTACAGTTTCAGAATATGCCAATAAAAAAAAGCACTTTGGACTTTGGCTAGGTGTCTTTGTTGTCTCTGAACGAAGACAATTACGCGTTCAATTCTGTAGGAACAGTTCGGAAATTATAGTCCAGCTCCTTGGATGAGTGTGATGTAGAAGAATTGAGAGCCCTCATTTTGAGCCTACAATGACCAACTACCTTACAGATGTCCTTCCTCCTGACTTTCATGGCCCGTTGTCCCCATGCTTTTGTCCACCCTGTGCACCAGAAGCTGTAGCGTGCATTGCATGGCGCTTAAGAGGCAGCTCCCACTGGGCCTCTGACATCACTGCATGCTGTCAGCAGCGTTCATAAGAGCCAGGCGGACTCTCTCCCTGCTACACCGGCACATTTGTTTTTGTTTAACCCCCACCCGCTTTTGAGCTGCCAACGCCAATTGAAGTCAGCAGAAAGCGCTTTTGATCAAGTCGATGGAGCATTTTATTGGAGAAACTCTGCATTTACTTCAGACATCTACATCTAAGGAACACAGCATGTTGTTTGTTTTACATGCAATAAATCTAAATGATTCCAAATCTGTTTGTTGGTCTTTGAATGGAATAAAATATGCTCAGCTCATATTTTGTCTATGCAGAAGTGGTAAATAATGTCAGTATAACAAGCTGCAGGAGTCATGGATTTATTGCAATGTATTTTTGCAGCATGAATTCACACTAAATGGGTGCTAATGTTTCTCAGAGGAGGAAGTCGGTAAGTCAAACAATGATCATGTTAAAGAAACAGTTTCAACAACAACAAAGAAGAATCCTAATATACTGAACCGTATTAATAAACTAGATGAGGCAATCCCTGAAGGAATTGCGTGTGAATGCTCCAATGCTGAAGTTGAACGGAAGTCCTGGAATTTGTTTTGGAATTGTTGAAGTAGAGCACACAATTCCCAAACAGGCTGAAAACAGTTTAAATCGGATGAAAAATGTGGGAGTTCTGGAACTTTGAAGAATGTCCCATTGATTTCAATGGGAATTTCCCAAAAATCGGGAATTTCGGGAATAGCGGGATTTATTTTTTTTAAATGGTAAAAAACCTTGAATGGTCTGAATGCGTTGAAATGGTTGGTGTTGGAATTCTTCAAATCGGTTGAGAAATGTTGAAGTAGTAACATGTTGAATTGAGAAATGGTATTATGGAATTCCTGGTATTTCGGGAAAACTGGGAATTTTTCCAGTTCAAAAAACTATTTTGTTTTTTGTCCTAACTAAGATAAATGTTTTGACGGTGGAACGGTTGAAGTGGGTTGAAAAATGTTGGAGGAGTATTTGCCAGGAAAAAGGGTGGGAATAGGACTTTGTAAAACCAAGAATTCTGCAAAATCCTGGAATGTTTTTGAACTTGGAAAAAGAGTAGTACACATTTCGAGGACGGTAGAATGTGTTGAAGGTAAAATGGTATGAATAGGTCGAAAAATGTGGAAATGGTGAAATTTTGAAAAATGGCCAATTCATTTTAAATGGGAAAAATGTCTTGTAAAACCAGGAATTCTGGGAAATCTGGCAATTTTTTAAATTTGTCAAGGGAAAGCCCGTGATTCCGGAATAGGCTGAATAATTTGAAGTTGGAACGGTTTGAATCGGATGAAAAATGTGGAATGTAGAGCCTGCCAAAATCTGGAGAAGAAGAAGAAGAAGTTAAAGAAGAACTAGATGAAGCAATTCCTGAAGGAATTGCGTGTGAATGCTCCAATGCTGAAGTTGAACTAATTTGGGGGGGAATTGTTGAAGCAGAGCACACATTTCCCAAACAGGCTCAATAATTTGAAGTTGGAACAGTTTGAATCGGATGAAAAATGTGGGAGTTGTGGAACTTTAAAGAATGTCCCATTGATTTCAGTGGGAATTTCCCCAGAATTTGGGAATTTCGGGAAAGCAGGAATTTTTTTGAAAATGGTAAAAAACATGAATGGTCTGAATAAGTTGAAATGGTTGGTGTTGTAATTTTTCAAATCGGTCGAAGAAATGTTGAAGTAGTAACATGTTGAATTGAGAAATGGTAATATGGAATTCCTGGAATTTCGGGAAAACCGGGAATTTTTGCAGTTAAAAAAACTATTTTGTTTTTTGTCCTAATTAAGAGAAATGTTTTGACGGTGGAACGGTTGGAAAATGTTGGAGGTGTATTTGCCAGGAAAAAGGGTGGAAATAGGACTTGGTAAAACCAAGAATTCTGCAAAATCCTGGAATGTTTTTGAACTTGGAAAAAGAGTAGTACACATTTTGAGGATGGTAGAATGTGTTGAAGGTAAAATGGTATGAATAGGTTGAAAAATGTGGATATGGTTACAGTTTGAAAAATGGCTAATTCATTTTAAATAGGAAAAATGTCCGGGAAAACCGGGAATTCTGGGAAATCTGGCAATTTTGGGAATTTTTCAAGGGAAAGCCCGCGATTCCCGAATAGGCTGAACAGTGTGAAGTTGGAACGATTTCTGGAGGAGAAGAAGAATAAGCTAAGAAAAATAAATAGGTTAATTTTGGTGTAGAAAACTATATGTGTGAATGCTTTGGAGCATTCACACAATAAGGCTCTTCCTTTGGAGGTTAAAGGGTGAAGGTTTCAGGTGAGAGAGGAGCTAAAGGCAGTGCCTGTAAGGCATGCCCCCAATTTTTTTGTCCGGGTGGAAATCGGGAGAAATTCGAGAGAATGGTTGCCCCGGGAGATTTTCGGGAGGGGCACTGAAATTCGGGAGTCTCCCGGGAAAATCGGAAGGGTTGGCAAGTATGTATTAATGCGATGCAGTATCGGCACAAATTATAGTCTATACTTTTATTATTTTGTAGTGTGGAATGCTAGAAAAAAGGCTTGATCAAGTGAAATTACTCAGAACAATCGTAGGTATGGACAACAAGAACCTTATAAAAGATTTATGTATCAAGTACGGTAGAGTGAAATGTGTTTTTTTGCAACACCTAGCGGTCACAATAATTCATTGAATTAGGCTCATTACACAGTACATTGAATAGTGCAGACACGTTTGTTACTGGATATTTTCTAATACACTTCTCCCTTGGAGACTTTGCACGTGTAAGTATTATGCAACTTTAATTATATGGCACTTATTTTTATTAACAAAAGTCGTGTTTTAGACTGCAATATTGTTCAGTTATGTACAATTATTACGTATGTCTAGGTAGTGTGCTGTTGTGTGCTTAGCTGTTGTGTAGCTGCTAGCTCCCAGTAGCCTACCATGTTTACCCTTGGTAAATGACTTGACTAAAATACAAGAAAAGACAACCCTTGTGTGTTTATTGGAGACATTTAGATGTTAACTGGCTGTCCAGCTTTGCAAGAGTAAACAAGACTGCTTCTACTGGAGCTTATGACGGAGAGTTTACATGCAAGTCGATATCCTTCGATACTTGTATTTTGTTTTTGTTTTTTTTTTACTAAAAGAGGACCAATATCTGACACATCCATGAGTAAAAGTAACCTATGTGAAACAGAGAAGCGTTAGGATTAAATAGGCATTGCGTCTTCCTACTTTTTTTCGAACACATTGAAGTGTGAAAGTGTAAATATAAGTTGTACCACATTTTATCACCGTACGCACGTTTCAAAATAAAAGTCAAACATTACCAGAGTGCACACCACCTTGCAATGCATGCAAGTGTGTGTCTGCCCTGGTATAGAGGCGCTGGTCACAATAGCATAGCATGATGTGATTAAACGTGGAGGGAGGAATGGCTCATATTCGCTACGCCATATTATGCCTTTTATCACACTTATATCAGTATCATCAACTTGTCAGTCATCATTCCATACACTGTCTAATTGCTGTTATATCTGAGCATCATTATTATTGAATCCACCACAAAACACATTATGTATGTCAGCATCTCTGTTAAAGGCAGGGCAGCTGTGGCCACAAATGAATGTGGAGCAAATGAATGATGGGTTCTCCATGTAATCCATTATTATTATTATTATTATCATCATCAACACAAAAAGGCCTATTCCTACCGTCCAAATCACCAATGGAGGCGTAAAGGTTGCCACAATTACAAATACGTGCGTGATCCATTTCTTTTCAACTGTAAAAGCTGTGACGTGGACACAAGCTGATTAGCCTAAATGTTCGTCAGGACTGAACGATCGGCCTGAGCTGTACAAAGTAGAAGACCGGAGGAAGACGAGGAGATGAGAAATTGGTGCCAGCTGGCTGATGGATGAAGTCTCAGGCAACTGTTTAGCTTGTCCTGTGCGTGTGAAGAGCACAGAGATGCAGCCATAAGGAGAAAAGAAAAAATATATATAAATGCTAAGCTGTGTACCAACTTCCTCAGGGAATGGAAATTTAAAAGAAAAAAATAAGCGGGGCTCACTTTTCAGAGTTGCGATGATGCCGCCTTCTACGAGACCCTGTTTGTCGTCAGAGGTGTGTCCATGCATCGATTCATCCATGCATCGCGGTGTGACACGATCAATATCGACTAACAAATGTTCAAAAATAAAGCGACGTAACACAAACACAACCACAACACCTGGAAGTTGGCCTTAGCGGAAAAAAACGCCAGACCGTTTTAAGCAGGGATGTCACAAATTAGTTCAATCCGGCCCGCGAGATGACTTAGACTAAGATTTAGACTTAATTTTATTGTCATTCAAATTTGAACTTTACAGTACAGATAAGAACAAAATGTTGTTGCATTAGCTCGTTGTAGTGCAGGATAAAAGAGCAATAAGGTGCAGATATAATTAAATAGATTACTGTACAGATAAATATATTGCACTTTTGCATATGCATCCACGTTTGTGGATGTATGTTATATTGTCTTTATATTCCAGCGAGTTAATCCGTTTTTGGGGGGAATTGAGGGGATTATTATGATGCGTTCAAGAGTCTGATGGTCTGAGGGAAGAAGCTGTTACAGAACCTGGAGATTCTGCTACGGAGGCTGAGGAACCTCTTTATAGAGTCCAGCAGTGAAAACAGTCCTTGGTGGGGGTGGGAGGAGTCTCTGCAGATTTGAGCCCTGGTCAGGCAGCGGCTTTTTGTGATTTCCTGGATAGGAGGAAGAGGATTCCTGATGATCTTCTCCGCCGTCCTCACCACTCTCTGCAGAGACTTCCAGTCTGAGGCACTGCAGGCTCCAGTCCAGACAGAGATGCAGTTGGTCAGTAGGCTCTCTATAGTGCCTCTGTAGAATGTGGTGACAATGGGGGGAGGGAGCTGTGCTCTTTTCATCCGACGCAAAAAGTGCATGCGCTGCTGAGCTCTTTTTACAAGAGCTCCGGTGTGTAGGGACCAGGTTATATTGTCAGTTATCTGCGCCCCCAGGAACCTGGTGCTGCTTACGATCTCCACTGCTGTGCCGTTGATGAAGAGTGGAGTGTGGCTGGACTGGTCCCTCCTGAAGTCGACGATGATCTCCTTGGTGTTGTTGACGTTCAGGACCAGGTTGTTGGTTCTGCACCAGTCAACCAGATGTTTCACCTCCTCCCTGTAGTCCATGTCCTTGTTGATGATGAGTTTGCTAAGTGTAAAATTGAGCTGCATTTTTAAATTAAAGAAACTGCTGTTCTAAATATGTCCACTGGATGTCACAATAGCAGTTCTGTTAGGCAAGCAGAGAGTTTATACCGGGCCTGCGACTCCTCCTCCTTGACCCAAGGTGAAAGAAACAGGCGTAAACAATTGGTAACCCCACTTAAAATGCTGCATGAGAGACTGCACATTGCCATAGTTCTGTGAAAATGAGTGTCTTCTGTGCAAATTTAAAGAAAGTCAATGACAAATGAGGTAGTTGATTCATAGAAGAGTTTTTATTTATTCTTTATTTTGTTTTTTTGTTTAATCCTAGATGGGCTGTGACTTAAAGTTGAATTGCTTTGTACATAAACTGAAATTAAGTCTAAGTTCATTGTGTTCTTCACGGTGTTTTTGGAACTGCACCAATTTTTTCCTCAGAATTTTCAACTAACTTGAAGTGTTTTGTCAAAAAGGATTATTTGTGATATGTAAATTTTAAAAATGTGTTTTTTCTATTTTTTCTTTAACGGCCTTCTTTCATCTCCGTAATATCGCTAAAATTCGTTCCATTTTGTCCACAAGCGATGCTGAGATCATTATTCATGCGTTCGTTACATCTCGTCTCGATTACTGTAACGTTTTATTTTCGGGCCTCCCTATGTCTAGCATTAAAAGATTACAGATGGTACAAAATGCGGCTGCTAGACTTTTGACAAAAACAAGAAAGTTTGATCATATTACGCCTATACTGGCTCACTTGCACTGGCTTCCTGTGCACTTAAGATGCGACTTTAAGGTTTTACTACTTACGTATAAAATACTACACGGTCAAGCTCCAGCCTATCTTGCCGATTGTATTGTACCATATGTCCCGGCAAGAAATCTGCGTTCAAAGAACTCCGGCTTATTAGTGATTCCCAGAGCCCAAAAAAAGTCTGCGGGCTATAGAGCGTTTTCTATTCGGGCTCCAATACTATGGAATGCCCTCCCGGTAAAAGTTAGAGATGCTACCTCAGTAGAAGCATTTAAGTCTCATCTTAAAACTCATTTGTATACTCTAGCCTTTAAATAGACTCCCTTTTTAGACCAGTTGATCTGCCGTTTCTTTTCTTTTCTTTTCTACTCTGCTCCGGGGTGGACCGCTAGCCTGTCCATCAGATGGGGACATCTCTACGCTCGGGATGGTTCCCGCTGGCCCCACCATGGACTGGACTTTCGCTGATGTGTTGGACTTTCACAATGTTATGTCAGACCCACTCGACACCGAGGATGTCGTTGTGGCTTGTACAGCCCTTTGAGACACTTGTGATTTAGGGCTATATAAATAAACATTGATTGATTGATTGATTGATAATTGTATTTTTAAGTTATCAGGCCATGATTTTATCTGTCCAGCCAAAATGAGTTTGACACCCTTGGTTTTAAGGGACAGACTATTTGTTATCGTCTACCATGTCGTTAATGATGATGAGGGCGTGGAAGATCAACAGTTACTTCATTGCAAAACTGGCTATTGTCGGCGGTATTTACCCCAAAGCAACAACAGCAACAAAAACTATTTTTTCTCTGCACACTCAACCGTCCTCTTTCAATCTCGCCAACACACACACTGTGGTGGCTGAGCTACTGTTGTGTTGAAAGCCGCAGTAATAGTCAGACACTTCCAACACTACACATCCTGTAACTGAAAGGTTGCGACCTTATTAACCCTACACAGTGAAAAATACTGAGGATTTTAGGTAAAATATGTTTTTTGCAAAGGATTTTGTTAAGTCTTTACTGTTTATTTGTTATGTATTGGAGAAGCTTTTTGTCGTGGAAAATTGAATAGTGATGACAGGTTTGAACTGTATTTGTCATGATCCATTGTCCGGATCATGTTTTGTTTAGTCTTTGACTCCCTCTGTTCCAGTTTTGAGCACTCCTGGGTCTGTGTTTTGGTTGCCATAGGTGCAGATTGGTTTCACCTGCTTCTGATTTGTGTTCGGCAAGCTCACCTGCACTAATCAGAGAGCTACTTATAGGGTTGGAATTGGGGGATTAAATCACCAAAAATGATTCCCGGGCGCGGCCACTGCTGCTGCCCACTGCTCCCCTAACCTCCCAGGGGGAAACAAGGGGGGATTGGTCGAATGCAGAGGACAAATTTCACCACACTTAGTGTGTGTGTGACAGTCATTGGTACTTTAACTTTAACTTATTCCTTTTTTTCGCCACACACTGTCTGGCTTTCTTCTGTCACGGCGGGGTCGCATGGTGATGCGTGGATCGTTCTCCCAAGATGCAGACGGAACTCCGGAGGCAAAGTGCAGGTAAGGAAATTATTTGTAGTCCACAAAACGCGCAGGATACAAACAAAAGAGCACCAACGTGCCGATAGCATGGGAAGCTAACGGAATAGAGAACAAGAAACGCTTAGCATGTAAACAGGCAAACAAAAAGGCGAAGCTTAGCTCAGGAATCAAATTAGTAGCCGTCATAACTGTTGCACGGAAGCAAGTAAGAAAGCCAGACAGTGTGTGGCGAAAAACAGGAATAAGTAGCTCTCTGATTAGTGCCCGGCAGCAGGTGAGCGTGTCGAACACTAATCAGAGGCAGGTTAAACCCATCTGCACCCATGGCAACCAAAACACAAACCCAGGGGTGCTCAAAACAGGAACTGAGGGAGTCGAACACTAAACAAAACAGGATCCAGACAACAGATCATGACAGTATTTATGTTCAGTGTTTTGTATTATTTCCTATCCAGCACTCTTAATTTGTTGGCACTTCCTGCCTACATTTGCCACCACTTCTCTAGTCTGATCGCTGGCTCCCGTCCCAGATTGGCAATCAGGACACACCTGTCCCTGGTTGCCAATCTGGATGCTTCTTAAGGATCATTTAGCTTTGTATCTTTTAAGCGTTCCATCGCGTTCCCTGTTCTTCATGTGTCTGTTTTACCTTTTGTGTCCTTCCTTTCTTCACAATTTGTGTTATGTCTTCCCTAATAAAAGGGCTGTTACCTGCACAACGTTTTCAGTCTCTGCATCCTGGGGTCCAGACCAATACGAAACGTAACAAAATGTGTTGGATCGTTCTGTCTGATATTTGTTTACTATATTTAACAAAGACATCTTGTACAACAAAATCCTGTATGGGGAGATGATGATGATGATGGGAAAGACACATCCATAATCACGATAATCCTTTAGAAATCAATCGTATTTAAAGCGAATTGTGATGTTTCCAAGATTGCACTTTCATATTTATCGTGGATACCTTTGAGGTCTCAACAGTAATTTTCTGTGCCTTTTGTGCCTTCCAAACTGATGTTTACAGTGTGGAGGTGTAGATAGAATTATTGGTACATTTCAGTGATTGAAAATCCCACAATAGTCACTGAAATAACTTTGGTTTTCATTCTTTTTACATTTAAACATGCCAGCATATCAAAAAGGCAGGGCCAGCAAGGCCTTCTCTGCTGGCCTAATATAACCAGAAATCATGATCATAATTACAGATAACATTATATTTTAATTTACTTTCCCTAAATATCTAAAAGTATTCATATTCTCTTCATGTCGTATTATGCTCCTTCCAGTGCTGTTGTTTTTAGTTTTAGTTTGTATCCAATCAGAATTCAGCTAGCTTATGTTGCCATGCTGTACGAAATCTGCCCGAGGCCTTCAGAATCAACAATGCAGGCGTCCGTGCACTATAAGTGAACGGGCACATACAGTTGATAGACAGTTGCGATAGCCAATCAGATCACGAGTTGTTGTCAGTAAGGCCTTCTAGCTGGCCTTACGTTGAACGTGACATTTACTCGTCCTGTGATTGGATACTCACCAGGACCATTAGCGGATGAATTTGAGAACATACAGTTGATAGACAGTTGCGATAGCCAATCAGATCATAAATTGTTGACAGCAGCCTATCTACTGTAAGTAGCCTGATGTTAACGAGACTGTGATAGGATACTCACTTGTCATTACAAAGTGAGTATCCAATCACAAGTTTCAATTTAGCAGGAAGCGGGAAGTGTGCACTGTAGCCTAATCACAAAACGTTGATTAGGTGGCAGATATATATTTGCAAGGCCAATTTCAAGAAGGATATTTAAAGAGAAACTATATCTTGTGAGACGGTGTCGGCCAACCCCGGAAGCTAGCTCAGCTGTTCTGGCAATAAAATGGGGAAATGCCCGCCATTTCCACTCAAATAAGCCGACTACGAGGGGTACCACTGGCTTATACGGCGTCAAATAGGTCCTACAAATTGTGAGTTCAAATATGTTATTTTTTTCACTTTTAAGTTTTTTGCAATTTACATTTTGACAGTACCACATAATATATGTTTTACTTGCTCATGCGTTTAATTGATTTTTAAATGCGCCAGAAAATAAATCCTTTTTGTACACTGTTGAGGGGGTTCAATGCACAGAAGGGCGTAAATGTGTTCCTGTATAATATTTATCCAGCAATGGTCATGAGATGACATAAAAAATGGTATTTTGAGAGGTAATCATTGAATTCGGACATTACTGAAGGCCTAGGTGGGAAACGCACGGCCCGCCACTACAAAAAGGATACAAAAGACGTTGACACTTGTTTGATTACTCAATGTATTATTATAACACAGGAGAGCTACAGTATTTGCGGTACAAAGTCACAAATACAAATACAAATACTCAAGAAAATTTACTTTCAAAATACAAATACTTTCTTCACTGTCTACGGTGCCATTGCGTCGCTACCACAGGCTGCTGCAACTGTCCGACTGGTACTGGAGTCACAGGAACACCTTGTGACATCAATAGATAGCAAAATTAACCCCTAGATAAATTAATGCATGTCCTTACACATATTAATATGAATATGAAGCATTAAATTCATTGGCAAAAATTAGAATTTTGTGTCCTTGCCTCGATCTTTTTTACATTGTTTAAATAGAATGTTGGCAAAGCCTTAACGGCCGCCTCTGTGTGTCGCCAAAGTATCCACAGCCTGTGGAAATGTGCGTGCATAAAGCATGAAGTTGGCTTGAGGCACTGCACATTTCCACGTCCCGTACGCTCTTGATACATCTCACGTTTGCCGTGAAAAGAGGCGTAGGGCAGTTTTTTATGCGTGCGTGCGCAAGTTCGATACAAGGGGCCCCAGTCCTCTCATATTCAGGGTGTCCTATAGCCAGGGGTCGGCAACCCAAAACGTTGAAAGAGCCATATTGGACCAAAAATACAAAAAACTAATCTTTCTGGAGCCGCAAAAAATTAAAAGTTATATAATGAAGGCAACACATGACGTAAATGTCTATGTTAACTACAATAGCCTGCTATCAAAATGACTATGTGTCGGAGGCTGATGCAAATCTTCGTTGACAGAAATTTAAAAATGTAATATTTATTATACACATTTTTACAACATTAGAAACCATTAGTAAATCAGAGGCTACACAGAACGTGAGATAACTCCTGGAAATTACTGGCTTTTAATGGCCAAAGGTTGTGTGTGTCCAAGTTAAAGGAAACGGCAGGCTGTCTTCTTTTCATAAATTTATTACAATCTTTGGCAAGCTAGGTAATGTTTGCTGTGGTCTGGAACAACATGGCACACAAAGAACTATCTGAAATGTAGCCAATATTACATACAGATAATGTGTCATGAGACATGCACATATAAATTATATACAAAGAGGATGAAAGTAAAGTAAATTAAATGAGCTCAAATATACCTACAAATCAGGCATAATGATGCAATATGTACATACAGCTAGCCTAAATAGCATGTTAGCATGGATTAGCTTGCAGTCATGCACTGACCAAATATGCCTGATTAGAACTCCAACAAGTCAATACCATCAACAAAGCGCACCTTTGTGCATTCACGCACAGTATGAAACTTTTGGTGGACAAAATGAAACAAAGAAGGAGTGGAAGATTTTATATGTAAACAAACTGTTGCGTCACAATCCACACTATGGTGTGTTCAAGAACCGCCAAAATTAGTAGGACAAAACGATGTTCACCAAATACTCTCATCAGCGAAGCATACACACAAACATATTAAACAGTGGGCTTTCTAACAATTGGGAAGGTTTGTGTCGTGTTTGTCCTCAAACAAAAAACATACTAAAACAAAACAATTATTTTCCTCCCATCTTTTTCCATTTTCAATCCTTTTTTAAAAAATGCTTCAGGGAGCCACTAGGGCGGCACTTAAGAGCCGCATGTGGCTCGAGAGCCGCGGGTTGCTGACCCCCGTCCTATACTATTATTTTCTAATAGGAATTTACAAACGTGTTTAGTAGGAACACCTAAACCTGATGTGTCATTATTATATGACCATGCTGTAATTAATGAGGAGTACAATGTGCAATGTTTTATTCATCATCTTGACATCATCGTCTTAATTTTGAAAGTCATTTTTCTTGACATCGAATGCGTCGACGTTCATTCTCGATACTTTGAAGCGGGAGGATGTTCTCACAGTTAAACATCGTGGTGCTCATAGTGGGTAGGAAGCTTCCTAAATACAGTTTTATTCCCACACAGAGGAGATGAGCTAACAAAAACAACAAAAAAATACAACCTCTGTCTGTACAGAGAGCTGCTGAGGACATCCTGGTTGCCAATAGCAACAATACGAGCACTATTGAAGACAAACACAGAGAAACACTGACACGACTCGCACAGGGTGGGACTTATTGCGGCATGAAAGGTGTTGCTTTTGCTGTAGATAGTCGATACGACGCAGTGATGACTAAAAGAGGTGGTATCGTCACCTGTATCCATGGACTGATTCCTGGTTCAGAGATGAACGTTTCGAAGCTTCAACTGTGACATTGTGGTTGCTGCCATCGTGAAATGAGGTGATCATATTACAGGGAAGAGGGCGGCGCGGCATAGCATCGCAGAGTGACAGGTTTCTGCCATGAAGCCTTGAAGTCAATAACATAATGAATCAAGCGAGAAGACAGCTCATTTTCTCTCTGGCCAAGAATGCTGGGTTTTTTAAAAGCTGAAGCTACAAGTTTACAATGTGTTTTAGTCCCCTGACTGACTGAGTAGAGAATAAACGCAGTCTGAACAAGCCCTGATCCTGACTGAGGGATTACATCCAAGATGGGTACGATGGAAGAAACAAAAAAAAAATGTGTATGTTTTTTTTTTTGCTATTGAAAACCTAAAAGGAGTCATAGAGGAATAAAGCCTTTAATCGTCAGGGTTCCTCTCTGTCTGAGACACTTCTCCACGGGCCTTTTCACGAGAGGTGCTCTTCTTATCTGCCGTCGTCTCGAAGCTTTCACAAGCAAACGGAATCACATTAGAGTCTATTCACTATGTCACTCATACGTACACACTGTATGAAGAGAATGTATACGGAAAACACCTGGAGCCTATCCTATGGCGTCAGAACAGTGGCAACATAATAATAATAATAATAATAATAATTAGCTTTATTGTCTCAGAGGAGAAATTTGTCTTGGACATCAAGACACAGCGTTTTACATACATACATACATACATACATACAGTTCATCCGACAATACAGTGACGACAGTGAACAGTGCGCAGGTACATTAGTTAGTTATGAGATCACACATTACACTCCCCCCGTATTGCACTATCCCAATATTGCACTCCTTGTCATTACTGTAGTTTTCTGTTTTTAAGTGCTTTGATTGCCAGTGGGACAAAGGAAAATCTATACCTGTTGAGTTTGTATATTGCTGTTCTGTACCATTTACCATTTGGCATCAACACAATTTCACTATGAAGTATGTGGTGTGGGTCATGGGTGATTTTAGGACCCCTCTTCCTCACGGTCTTGTCGAATATTTCTTGAAGGGAACACGGGGGCTGCATGCCAATTATTTTAACAGCCCTCTTGATAAGGTTTTGAAGTTGGGTTTTGAGTTTGACAGACAGATTTCCAAACTATGTGGAGATGCTATAACGGATGACAGATTCAATGTTTGCCTTATATAACAGCATCATGATATTGCTTGCCACACCGTAGACCCTGAGCGTCTTTAGAAAGTGCAGGCGCTGGTTAATACGGGAGCAAACAGAGTCAACTTGGTTGGCCCAAGTTAACTAAGAATCAAAACAAATGCCCAAGTACTTATAATAATGGATTATTGTGCATAGTTGATTTATAGCTGTTCCGTGGGGGCTCACGTGTGAATTGCAATTTCCTTCCAAACCACTAAGGGGCAGTGTCTCCGGTAGGAGCGACCACAGCTCTCGTTGACTCGGTAGTTAGCTTTTTTGGGAGGAGTGGTGACAAACACAATATTGACATCTTTGTAGACCGTGGAACTAATCATTCCGAAACATTGTTTTACTTTTAATGGACGTTTTAGTCATTAACTAGAGAAAAATACATTTGTGAAGATTGACTGTGCAACTGATGAACGAGTCGCGGCATATGAAGGGCGATTTTGCAATGCTATTCTATCGTTCAAGACATGGGACAAAAAAAAAATTATGTTGTCGAAAAAAAATAAAACTGTTAAATAACTACTATAATGACATTCTGGTGTTCATGTGTATGGTCATGTATTATTGATGTTCAGAGCTCCCATGTTTGTTTAGCCATATGTATATTTATATATTAGGGTTGTACCGATACCAATATTTTGGTACCGGTAACAAAATATATTTTGATACTTTGATAGTTTTCTAAATAAAGGGTACCACAAAAAATTGCATTATTGGCTTTATTTTAACAAAAAATCTTATGGTACATTAAACATATGTTTTTTTTATTGCAAGTTTGTCCTTAAATAAAATAGTGAACATACAAGACAACTTGTCTTTTAGTTGTAAGTAAGCAAACAAAGGCTCTTAATTTATTCTGCTGACATATGCAGTAACATATTGTGTAACTCTGCACTTACCTGAACACTCACCACTTTATTACCTTGCTTAACTCTGATAGAGATATGCCTGTGCAATATGTTTTTAAAATGTATATTAAGTTTTTAAAATGTGTTATTATTGTTTGTTGTCTTAGAGTATTTTATGTAGTTTGTTTTAAAAGCACTGAGGTGGATTGCTGTTCAATTTCGTTGTTTCCATGCAATGACAATTAAGCTATTCTGATTCTGATTCTGATTCTGATTTAGTATTCTATTATTTTGTCAAAATTATTAAGGACAAGTGGTAGAAAATTAATTATTAATCTACTTGTTCATTTACTGTTAATATCTGCTTACTTTCTGTTTTAACATGTTCTATCTGCACTTCTGTTAAAATTAAAAAATCACTTATTCTTTTGTTGTTTGGATGCGTTACATTAGTTTTGGGTGATACCACAAATTTAGGTATTAATCTGATACCAAGTAGTTACAGGATCATACATTGGTCATATTCAAAGTCCTCATGTGTCCAGGGACATATTTCCTGAGTTTATAAAAATAATATAAATTTTAAAAAAAAATATATATATATATTTTGTGATGGTAAAAAATATCGATGTAATCATAGTAGTATCGACTAGATACGCTCCTGTACTTGGTATCATTACAGTGGATGTTAGGTGTAGATCCACCAATTTCAGTGCCCCTCCCGAAAATCTCCCGGGGGAACCATTCTCCCGAATTTCTCCCGATTTCCACCCGGACAACAATATTGGGGGCGTGCCTTAAAGACACTGCCTTTAACATCCTCTCTCACCTGAAACCTTCACCCCTTAACAGCCGCATGCTGTCCAGGCGTCCGCTTTTCCCCCATATAAACAGCGTACCGGCCCAGTCACTCAATAATGCAGCATTGGACGGGTTTAACAATGGTCTTTACTCGAAGATGTCAAGAAATGCTGACACGTTGTATGATCTTTTAACTGGTTTAATGATAACGCAAGGCATACTTGATCAACAGCCCTACAGGTCACACTGAGGGTGGTCGTATAAACAACTTTAACACTGTTACTAATATGTGCCACACTGTCAACCCACACCAAACAAGAATGACAAACACATTTCGAGAGAACATCTGCACCGTAACACAACATAAACACAACAGATCAAATACCCAGAATCACTTGAAGCACTAACTCTTCCGGGACGCTACAATAACATCTACGGCTTTTGGAGCTCAGTGCACAACTGCACACACAACAAGAAGGAGACGAAGCAGAAGAACGAAGAAGAGACATGGCGACGACGAGTAAGAAGAAGAAATACGCTTGCAAGTTCCAAAATGATTGGAAAAAATAATTTCATTTCATCCAGAAAAGCTCGAAGGGGAAGGGGTGTGCTGCCTGCACCTCAACGCCGCCCCTGCAACCTTTTGTGTGAATCTGGTTGAATCAACAATCGATTCTGAATCAAATTCTCGCCCCAAGAATCGGAATTCAATTGAGCCGTGAGCTGTTTGAAGAGTCACATCTTTACTATTTGCCGTATTTAGACAAATATACGATATATACATTAACTTAAGACAATGCCTCTTCTTTAACAAAAGAAATGTCTTTATTGAAAAAGTGTTTTCAATATTCCTAAAGAAAGCTGTGACCCACTCTGGTTTGTATTTATAAGTCTCCAGTTCACCATTTATAAGAATGCCCGATTTTGTTTTCGAAAGTCAAAAAATACCTTAGTCTTACGGGGGACATTAGATGCATGTTTTGGAGTAATATGAGTGTGCGGCCCGGAATCACAAACAGTAAAGATGTAATTTGCATTCTCATTCCATTAGCGCAAGTCTAAGTTAGTATCATAACTACATTTGAGTGGAGCACGAGACGCCTCCTTTTTATTTGTCTCACTTGTTTGTGATTCATATTCCCGTGTGGGTGCCAATTCAGTCTTACCTTGCATCTGACCGCTGATTGGTCAGTGGCTGCATGCTGTCGATCATTGCCACGTTGGCAGCCCCAGAAAGACAATCAATGACCTTTGTTGGCGGTCTAAAGGGACACACTTCAGCTTGAGCGGGCGTTTTCCACTTGACACTCGTGTTTGACTTGTTTCCATTGAATAGCATACCATTATGTCCGCCCTACACCCCTTAAATTACATCCATGGGTAGGGCACCATCTGCGTCTAAGAGTATTCAGTTGTTAAAACTGGAGACTCGCTTTCCTTGCTCTGTTGTGTTGAAAGCGAATGTCACATGTCTGACAAGTATTGTATGCATCCCATCACAAGCACTTCATTTTCTGATTGTTTTGCTGTGTGAAAGCACAAAGTTCAGGTTATAAAAGGCAGATTTTGCGGGGTGTCTTTCCGCGTTCTTCTCTTAACACAACCTTGCTGAGAATGGTCTGCATTTGGGAGGATAGCTCTATTATGCAAAACACAAATGTCCACTGCAGAGGACGCCGGTTCCCAGGATGATATGCTGACCACTGGTGTGATGACATACAGTACATGACAGTGGTTTGAACTGTCATGTACTGTGTGTGACTTTAGGCCTATTTCATATCTTCCATTGCCTATGACTTATTTTGAAAGACTGTAGCACAGGATCAAACACAGACTAGATTAACGCAGCCCTGGGGCTGTTTCCCAGCCTTCGTTGCAATGCATGCTGGGAAAGCCACACGAGCCAGAGGTAGAGTTCTGACACAGCACATGAAAATATGACAAAGTGGTTCCGCGCAAAAAGGAGTCACAGGGTTACACTTTAAAAACGGTTGCAAAACTAAAATGTACAATTGGGCTGCAGGTGTTTGCTTTGGTTTCATATAACTAATGGACATAATTAGCGTGAATCATTCAAGCCAGCTGGAGAGTGTGTGCGTTGGGATGTGCTTGTCATGGCTGTGGCTAGTCCATAATGCATAGTTACCCTGCACATTAACAGGATTACCACGTTTCATAACACACTGGCAAGCCTTCATCCCGACTTATTCAAAAGAGATGAAAGGGAAAGTGAACTACAGTGATAAAAGCAAGGATCACGTAGTTCATGTATTTTTGATGAACGACTGAAAAGTGATCTGTCCCCGTCTCTCACAAAGTACAATTAAAAGTAATTTCCTCCAAATTGTAGATAACTTTGGACCGGGCTTTGCAGTTTGTCATGCTTATATCTGAGATGTTGTCATTGTGATCTGACGTTCACAATTAATCTTACTTAAGTGTTGTCTTTGGAGGACATGATAGCATTTGTATTTTGTACGAGTCAGCTCTTTTAGTAAGAGTTTTTGTATGGAAAGCAGTTAGTAAAAGATGACGCACGCAGCTTAAACACGTGTTTGAAAGTGCTTATTGATCGCCTTGACGGACCTACTTTGTTTTAATTGTCCACACTGTGACTCTTGGGTAACATGTTCATGAATTGTGCAACGAGGTTTACCCACTTGGCCACTCCATTAGTTAGTCCGATGCGACTGTGCAGCCATCATTTATTGATGCGAGCTGAGGGAAGATCATTTTCACCGTCCACCGGAGGGTGAACCCTCATTTAGCGTCTCTGCAAGCCTCCGGCTCGACGCCATAGCGCTCGGGGAAGCTTGCAGAAACAAGAAATCAAAGATCAACAAATCGATGGCTCATGTGATACTTCACGAAACGAAATATGATGGATCTAAAAAGACAGTTTGTCAATTGGGAGTATAATTTTGAAGGCCGAGCTTCTGAAACTGTAAGTACAGTGTAACATACTTTTTTTTACCTCCGAGACCAGGGATTGTTTAACTAACCAAAAGTAGTCCACAGACACAATGTGAGTGGACAGCTTGTCAAAATATACAAATATTTCACATACAGCTGGTGTGGGACTTAAAATATATTTGTGGTTAGTATATCTTCTCTTATGGTATTCACTAGTTTTGTCAAATTATTATTATTTTTTTCATTCCGATTAATCACTTTTTAGTTTTTATTAATCGCGATTAATCACAGTTGTTTGCATTATTTCAATGAAAGGACCTGTGACTTAGACTTCCTTTTATTGTCATTCAAATTTGAACTTTGCAGTACAGATAAGAACAACATTTCATTGCATTAGCTCATGGTAGTGCAGAATAAAAGCAATAAGGTGCAGATATAAATAAATAGATTACTGTACAGATAAATATATTGCACTTTTTCATAAGCATCCACGTTTATGGATGGATGTTAAATTGTCTTTATATTCCAGCCAGTTAATCCATTTTTGGGGGGAATTGAGGGGATTATTATGATGCGTTCAAGAGTCTTACGGCCTGAATAAGAAGCTGTTACAGAACCTGGAGGTTCTGCTACGGAGGCTGCGGAACCTCTTTCTAGAGTCCAGCAGTGAAAACAGTCCTTGGTGGGGGTGGGCACATTTTATACATGTACTTGTGTGCGTAAAAAATATGTTTTCTGTAGGCTAATCATGAATACAAATTACTTTGATTGTTTTCACTCATACTATATGGGGAAAAGTGAGTATGAGGATCAAACAAGTTGAGAACTCCTGTCCTCCTAATTTTTTTTTTGTTTCCAATAATTGCTGCAAACAGTTTTTATTATTATTATTATATATATATATATATATATATATATATATATATATATATATATACAGTCGCGATCAAAAGTTGCATAATATCATGGCTGTCTTGAGTTTCCAATAATTTCTACAAGTCTTATTTTTTGTGATAGAGTGATTGGAGCACATACTTGTTGGTCACAAAAAACATTCATGAACTTTGGTTCTTTTATGAATTTATTATGGGTCTACTGAAAATGTGAGCAAATCTGCTGGGTCAAAAGTATACATACAGCAATGTTAATATTTGGTTACATGTCCCTTGGCAAGTTTCACTGCAATAAGGCACTTTTGGTAGCCATCCACAAGCTTCTGGCAAGCTTCTGGTTGAATTTTTGACCACTCCTCTTGACAAAATTGGTGCAGTTCAGCTAAATTTAATGGTTTTCTGACATGGACTTGTTTCTTCAGCATTGTCCACACATTGAAGTCAGGACTTTGGGAAGGCCATTCTAAAACCTTAATTTTAGCCTGATTTAGCCATTCCTTTACCACTTTTGACGTGTGTTTGGGGTCATTGTCCTGTTGGAACACCCAACTGCGCCTAAGACCCAACCTCCGGGCTGATGATTTTAGGTTGTCCTAAAGAATTTGGAGGTAATCCTCCTTTGTTCATTATCTCATTTAATCTCTGTTAAGCACCAGTTCCATTGGCAGCAAAACAGACCCAGAGCATAATACTAATAATACATAATACATAATACACCATGCTTGACGGTAGGTTGGTGTTCCTGGGATTAAAGGCCTCATCTTTTCTTCTCCAAACATATTGCCGGGTATTGTGGCCAAACAGCTCATTTTTTGTTTCATCTGACATCACATGGACAAAGATAAGACCTTCTGGAGAAAAGTTCTGTGGTCAGATATTAAAATATTAAATATACTTGTTAAATAAAACCTCTGCCTTGTTTTTAATGAATATTTGGGCCTACTACGCTACTGTATGTAAATGTTGGTCATTATGGTGTTACAAAGTTGTTTTCTGAGGTGGTACTTGGTGAAAAACGTTTGAGAACCACTGATAATAATAATGTAAACTAACTGTATTATAATGCCTTTAATGTTTTAAGATGCGACAACAATGCAACAATATGACGTCATTTTAAAGGAACAATGTTGTTTTTTTGTATGAACAAAAGATAAATAGGACAAGTTCTGTATATTTTGTTGTGTTTTGTTGTGCAATTAAAAATCACCCCCGCGACCCTGAAAGGGACAAGCGGTAGAAAAATGGATGGATGGATGGCTGATTCAAGTATAATTCACAACTAAACCTTTTTATTAGTACTACTACATTAACTCTCATTAATTCTAACGGAAAATGTCCAATTTTGAATATTCCCTGCAAAACTGTGTAAAATTACAAATATCTTGGCATAGTTTATTCATTTGACCGATGCACCTCGTTTTGTGACTCTCCCACAGTGTAAAGGCTGTGTGCTCTCGTGTCAACACACATCATATGAGCTGCAGGAAATGTGTGCTAAATATACACCGTGCAACTTTCTCCTAGCAAATGTGCTGTGTGTCAATTAAATCCACGCATCGGGAAACTCAGACACACTGTTGTTTTGGGAAAAGAAACACACAACCTCACATGTACTACATCAGTGTGCAGTGACGCAAAAAAAAAGCCCTATTTTTAACACGTCACGTATTTTGAGGCCATGCTCTCTTGCTGATGATAGGATGGTGAACTATTATTCACATGTCATGTCGCAGGCACGTGCACACATGAGAGCAGGAGGGCACGCTGGCGGGCGCGGGCCGCATTAACATACGCAGTCATGCGGACGCAGAGTGCACTGCACACAACTTATTATGGCCGCTACAATAACCAAGGAAGTATTTAGAGGGAGAGACAGGGAGGCTTTGAATAATAGATGCCAAGAGCTGGGCTAGTTAGACGGAAGACAAGTCCTTGAAGTGACATAACTTACTGCCATTGCTTTCATAGCGGTGCCCGCCTGTGCACACGCAAAGATGTGGGAAAGACAAGGAGAAAAGGTCACGTGACTGCAGTACTGACACCTCATTGGCTGGTCCTGAGACACCATCGATCGCATAAAATCTGCTTAGTGAGAAGAATGATCTTATCAGACAGAAAATAAGCAAATATCACCCTTATTCGAGATATTCAATCTTACTTAGATTTCAGGTTTTGCAGTGCAGAGACAGAGAGAGCGAGGGAGCGGAGAGACAGACAAGACACCCGGTTTGCTTGTTTTTTTAAATTGTATCAATTATCGCTTTCCGCCAGTGTTTTGTTTTGTTTACATTTGCCGGGTCAAATTTCCGTCCCAGTTTATTGCGTTTTTATTTTGATTCGCCAAAAGTTTTGTCAATGACAAATACTGCCTCAGTTTGCACTCGGACAAGTTTACCGCGAGGGGCTGTCAAAATAAAGACTTCATGGTAAATACTAAGGTGAGTGTAAAGTCAACATGTTTAACTCCAGTAACTGAGTTATTTTAGTCGTTGTGAGTCTATGGAAACTTCACTTTTATCTACCGCTTGATCCACATCGTTCGAGGATGGAAACAGGTTAGCTGTTAGCTTCAAGCTAACCAGCACCCGAGCAGACTCCTCCAACCCAAAAACATACTTTGCAATCGTTTGCCTTTTGAAGTGTTAATGTACGAGGAGTGTTCAAAAGGAGTCTCTTGGAAAAGTGGCTGACAAGTTAGCATCGCTGACAGTGACGTCATCACCGTCATTGTTTACTGAAGCAGAGATGCTGACTGTGAGTTATGATAAACGCGCATGCGTCGCCAGGCTCTGCTTTTTATCGATAGATTTATCAGATTTAATTTTTTATTATCTATAGCAGGGGTGTCAAAA
The DNA here is from genome assembly GCF_033978785.1 of Entelurus aequoreus. Lineage (NCBI taxonomy): Eukaryota > Metazoa > Chordata > Actinopteri > Syngnathiformes > Syngnathidae > Entelurus > Entelurus aequoreus. The sequence goes on along the minus strand of NC_084744.1, from coordinate 18,316,812 downwards.
GTGTGCCCCGGAGGCCATTTGTGGCCCACAGCTAATGTTTTAAAGGCCCACGACACATTCTAAAAATACTATTAAAATAAACAAAAACATAACAAAAGTGAAATAAAAAAGCTTAAAGGTGAAATGTAATTCAGAAAAAGTTGCAATGTTGATTAATAAAACAAAGCTGTTTTTTTTCTTTCAAACTGTCATTGCTCAAAACATAATATTGAATCAAAATCAATGTTCTTATGAATTATTGACCTATCCAAGGCTCCGATTACTTCACATCAAATATTCCACTTTGAAAAATATTTTTGGTGGAAGATTTTGCATATTTTGTGTGTTTTCCATTAAAAACACAGTTTTGTTTGACAAAAAAGGGTGGAAAACATCCATCCATCCATCCATCCATTTTCTACCGCTTATTCCCTTCGGGGTCGCGGGAGGCGCTGGAACCTATCTCAGCTACAATCTAGCGGAAGGCGGGGTACACCCTTGACAAGTCGCCACCTCATCACAGGGCCAACACAGATAGACAACATTCACACTCACATTCACACACTAGGGCCAATTTAGTGTTGCCAATCAACCTATCACCAGGTGCATGTTTTTGGAGGTGGGAGGAAGCCAGAGTACCTGGAGGGAACCCACGCAGTCACAGGGAGGACATGCAAACTCCACACAGAAAGATCCCGAGTGCAGGATCGAACACAGGACCTTTGTATTGTGAGGCAGACGCACTAACCCCTCTGCCACCGAAAAACAACAACAAAGAAAACTAAAACATTTTGAAATGAAGTTGATGTAGACTCCAGAGATTTAAGCGTTAAATATAAAATGTATGTATGCCCGGACACACTATTATCATAATTTCATGACCGAAGCAAAACACTTTTTACACTTTTATACTGAAATAAATACACCTACAACTTATTAAATAAAAACAGAGAAAGTTTTTGGTGCTAAAAAAGAAGGTTTAAGGTCATCCAACACCTTCAATCACTGTCCCTGAAAACCTCAAATAAAGCCAGAAATCTTGGGGTTATTTTAGATTCTGATTCGACAGTCACATCAAATCAGTAACAAAATCTGCCTACTATCACCTCAAAAATGTAACAAGACTTAGAGGGCTCATGTCAGCTCAAGACTTAGAAAAACTTGTACATGCCTTTATTACCAGTAGGCTAGACTATTGTAATGGTCTCCTTGCAGGTCTCCCCAAAAAAACTGTCAGGCAGCTACAGCTTGTTCAGAACGCTGCTGCTAGAGTTCTAACAAAGACCAAAAAATGTGAGCACATTACACCAATTCTTAAATCCTTACATTGGCTCCCTGTACATCAGAGAATTGATTTCAAAATCCCCCTGCTCACATATAAATCACTACATGGTCTAGGGCCCAAGTATATCACTGATATGCTCCCACTACTTAAGCCCTCTAGATCACTAAGATCTTCTGAGACCAATCTGTTAGCGGTTCCCGGAGTACACTCAAATCAAGGGAGAGCATCATTCAGTCACTATGCAACAAATAGCTGGAATAAACTTCCTGAAGATGTCAGACTTTCCCCAACTCTGACTACTTTTAAAACTAGACGGAAAACTTTTATGTTCACCTTAGCTTTCAGCTAAATCTTTTAATCTTTTAACTTTTAACGTCCGCACTGTTTTTATTTTTATTGTCTGCATTTAAATTTTGCTTTTATTTTCTTTCATTTCACTTTGTTGTCTGTGAAGCACTTTGAGTCTGCCATGTGTATGAAAAGTGCTATACAAATAAAGTTGCCTTGCCTTGCCTTGCCTTTATTTGTCGCCATAGAGGCGAGGATTAGTGATTTAGAAGTAGCAAAAACACTACGGAGAGAAGTTACTTGCTAGCTAGCAGCTAGCTAGCAGCTAGCTAGCAGCTAGCTATCAGCTAGCTAGCAGCGCCTCAGCGTTTATAACTCTACATTTATCATTAATGTAGTAAAGTGACTTACTCTTTATTGTTCTCAACTGGAACGTCATTGAAGCCCAGCACACAGATACATTATGCACAGCCGCTCATACTTGCCAACCTTGAGACCTCCGATACCGGGAGGTGGGGGGTTGGGGGGGCGCGGTGGGGGTGGGGGGTGGTGGGGCGCGGTCGGGATGGGGCGTGGTTGGGGGCGTGGTTAAGGGCCTGGTTAATAGGGGAGTGTATTTACAGCTAGAATTCAACAACTCAAGTATTTCATATATATATATATATATATATATATATATATATATATATATATATATATATATATATATATATATATATATATATATGTATGTATATATATATATATGTATGAAATACTTGACTTTCAGTGAATTCTAGCTATATAAATAAAATAAATACTTGAATTTCAGTGTTCCGGGGGCTATCCAGTAGATGGCAGTATTGTCCTGTTTAACTTCTCCTCTGTTCATGACTCGGCCACCGTGTTCAATGGAGAAGTCTGTTTTACAAAATGTACAGGCAACATAATTACATACCCCTTCCCCTTCGAACTGTCCTGGCTGAACTGAAATTTTTGTTTCCATTCGTTTTGGAACTTGCAAGCGTATTTCTTCATCTTGCTCGTCGACGGCGTCGCCATGTCTGTAACTTCCTCGTTCTTCTGCTTCGTCTCCTAGTTGTGTGCGCAGTTGTGCACTCTACTCTCTAAAAGCCGTAGATGTTATGATGTTATGACATCATTGGGCAGGCAAGCTGTTTATATTGTGGGAAAGCGGACGTGAGAACAGGCTTTTCCCACTCAGGTCCGCATTGAGCTGGAGGGGGCGTGGCCTCCAGCTCCGGCTGAATACCAGGAGTTTGTCGGGAGAAAATTTCTGCCGGGAGGTTATCGGGAGAGGCGCTGAATACCGGGAGTCTCCCGCTAAAAAACGGGAGGGTTGGCAAGTATGCAGCCGCTAGCTCCACTGCTCTAAACAATGCACTGGCCCAGTTGCCTAGGACCCCGCCTGAACCCCTAGTCACGGTGCTGCCTGTTCAAAAATGGCACAATATAATAACATTACAACATTGAGGCTCACAGCCAAAATACTGTATGTCCGTTCCCACTCTTCGGTCTTCACACTGTTTTTGCTGGCAAGAAGTGCTGCGTGTGTTGATGACTAACATGCGGCCGCGGCTTGTATGCCAGCACTGTCACCACCGCGCACATCATGTCCATCAAAAAAAAATAAAAGTACCGGTATTTTTCAAAAGCAGCATGACACCATTGTTAATTCATTGGTACTGCTGTACCAATGAATGTACTATACCGTACAACCCTACATTGGCCTGATCACTGACCGTAAAGCACCTTTTTACTTTCATGGTAGAGGAGCATGTGCGCAATTAATCTGCATTTATATAAGATTATTGCAATGTTTTGTGACTAATTGCATGAGTTATTGGTTGTTAAAATGTGTTGGGGGAAGCCAGAAATTCATCTTATAAGGCCTTGAATATTGCATTATTTACACAGCCAACATATCCTTCATAAACTCTTATAGGGCTTGTTGTTTTGTGGGAGATAAACTCAAGAATATTCACTTGAGCTTTGCTTTTAAGCAGTGGTGTGCCGTCAAGGCCAGCAAGGCATTCTTTGCTGGCCTACATAACCAGAAATCATGATCATAAATTAAAGATAAAAGTAGTTTTTAATTTACTTTCCCTAAATATCTAAAAGTATTCATATTCTCTTCATGTCATATTATGCTCCTTCCAGTGATGTTGTTTGTATCCAATCAGAATTTGGCTAGCTTATTTTGCCATGCTGTACCAAATCTGCCCGGTACCTTCAGAATTATCATTGCAGGTGTCTGTGCACTGTAAGTGAACGGGCACATACAGTTGATAGACAGTTGCGATAGCCAATCAGATCACGAGTTGTTGTCAGTAAGGCCTTCTACCTGACCTAAGGTTAAACGTAACATTTACGCGTCCTGTGATTGGATACTCACCGGGACCGTTAGCGGATGAATTTGAGAACACATACAGTTGATAGACAGTTGTGATAGCCAATCAGATCACAAGTTGTTGACAACAGCCTATCTATCTATCTATCTTGGTAGCCTGATGTTAACGAGACTGTGATTGGATACTCACTTGTCATTCCAAAGTGAGTATCCATTCACAAGTTTCAATTTAGCAGGAAGCCGGAAGGGTTGACCCACAAAGAAGGAGAACAAAACGTTGATTGGGTGGCAGATATATATTTGCAAGGCCATTTTCAAGAAGGATATTTAAAGAGAAACTACATCTTGTGAGACTATGTCGCAGATGAAATGGGGAAATGCCCGCCATTTCCACTCGAATCAACCGACTACGAGGGGTACCACTGGCTTATACGGCGTCGAATGGGTGCTACAAATTGTGAGTTCAAATATTAATTTTTTTCACGTTTAATATTTTTTTGGCAATTTTTATTTTGACAGTACCACATAAGATATGTTTTCATTGCTGATGGGGGCTTATTGATTTTTAAATGCGCCTGAAAATAACCCGTTTTGTACACTGTTGATGTGTTTCAATACGAGTAGGGTGTAAATGTGTTCCTGTATAGTATTTCTCCAGCAATGATCATGTGGTGACATCAATTATGGTATTTTGAGAGGTAATCATTGAAGTCAGACATCACTGAAGGCCTAGGTGGGAAACACACGGCCCACCACTGCTTTCAGGTGTGTTAAATCGAGAACAGTTTTGTCCCAGGCATCTTTCGTAAGAAATATGCTGAATTTCTAGAAATAAAACCCAATTTCATGCCTGTCCCAACTGGCGCAGTTGTGAGGCATGTGCGTGTCGCTTATGTAATTAATTGGTGTTCTTGTACTCAACTGTGTCTGGTTGATTACACTCATATCTCTTATCATTTGGTCCTCAGCTCCACAGCTCATTTATTTCCATTATGATTCAGCTATGCCAATGTGATGTTTTTTTATTTTGCATTGCCCCCAACTATTTCCATTATGTTAACTGGCTAGAAGAAATAAAAATAGCACCAGCTCTCCCTTTCAGCTCATTTCAGCTCATATCGACTTCAGGCGGATAATCGTAATGATGGCCGTTAGGTCCTCCAGGTCTAAAACATCAAGAGTCCTCCCCCAATATATTTAAAAAAAACCTCATTGTTTCAATTGAACCATTTTATTATTATGAAAGATACAAAATGTCCATTACGTGAGATAAAATACATATACCTGATAGTAGAGCAGGGGTCGGCAACCCAACATGTTGAAAGAGCCATATTGGACTAAAAATACAAAAAACAAATCTGTCTGTAGACGCAAAAAGTTCAAAGCCTTGTATAAGTGTTATAATGAAGACAACACATTAAGTAAGTGTCTCAGAGGGTTAGATAACTCCTGGAAATTACTGGCGTAAAACTGCCAAAGGTATAGATGCGTGTGCCCAAGTTAGAGGAAAGGACAGGCTGTCTTCTTCTAATGGATTTATTACAATCTTTGCAAGCTGGGTAACATTTGCTGTGGTCTGGAACAACATGGTAACGTTTGCTGTGGTCTGGAACAACATGGCACAGAAATGCAGCCAATATTACACACAGCTAACGTGTCATGAAACATGCAAATATAAATTAAATACACAGAGTACATAAGTAAAGAAAATTAAATGATCTCAAATATACCTACAAAAGAGGCAATATGATGCAATATGTACACACAGCTAGCCTAAATAGCATGTTAGCATGGATTATTAGCACTCCACGCAAGTCAATAACATCAACAAAGCTCACCTTTGTGCATTCACGCACAGCATAAAACGTTTGGTGGACAAAATGAGACAAATAAGGAGTGGCATAAAACATGTCTTTCTGTGGCAGCGACAGAGAAAGTTGTACATGTAAACAAACTACGGTGAGTTCAAGGACCGCCAAAATTAGTAGGACAAAACGGCGCTGGCCAAATACTGTCACCAGTGAAGCATGAGAACAAACATATCAAACGGTGGGATTTCTAACAATTAGGCAGATTTCTGTTATGTTTGTCCTCCTACAGAAACATTATTAAAACAAAAAATATATTTTTCCCCCATCTTTTTCCATTTTTGAAAAAGCTCCAGGGAGCCACTAGGGCGATGCTAATGAGCCGCATGCGGCTCGAGAGCCGCGGGTTGCTGACCCCCGTAAAAGACCTACTAACCAGAGAGTTACAACCCAAAAGTGCTAAAATTACCATATTGATGGGATATAAGATGGTATTTTTTTTTACAGGAAAAGACTCTAAAAAACACTACTTTTCTCTAGAGATTTTCATCCAACCATTTTCTATCGTGTATGTCCTAATTTGGGTCAATCACGGGTAAACTGGAGCCTATCCTGGTTAACTTTGTGTCAGCCATTCACACCCACATTCATACTTAAGGACAATGTGGAGTTTCAAGCTCACCCAACATGCATTTTTTGGGATGTGGGAGGAAGCTATAGGACAGGGAAAACGTGAAAACTCCTGGCTGTGAGGCTACCACGCTAACCAGCGTGCACCAGACTGGAGGGTCTAGTGAGTTATTCTGTACATGCAAAACAGCAGGTGGCACCAAATAACAGACCAGATGAGAGAAAAGTGTCTCAAATGTTGTTAGCAAGTTAGCAAACAACAAAGGAGACATTGTTTGAAAAATGTTAAGATATGTTGTAATATTTTTTTTTTCCACAGTAGTTATGTGGAATCTGAAAAGTTTTTTGTTTTTTTTATTTTTTTATTTGTAATCTAACAGTGTAAAACTAATGCATGGAAATAGGTGTTGCTGCCTTCATTAACAAACCTCATGGCATAATAAATACAAATAAGCACATTTTCTTGAAATGTAATTTATGGAAAATATGTTTAGGTTTTTGTAGTAAAAAATATATGTATAAATGCCTAATGTCCTATAAAGCAGGTGTTCTTAACCCTTTTGACCTCAGGGCCCAACTTTTCCCACTACAGAGATGCCTGGGGCCCACTCAAAAAATTAACACAGAATTAATCATCTTACTCTTGATTTTTACTACTTGCAGTTTACAACCTTTTCAAATTATTTGAAATCATGTGTTTAAATCACAACTATTATTTATTTAACACATAAACCTTAGGCTTCGGTCAGGCTGATTAAGAAAAACAAGTACTAACCAAGTACACTGCATTAGAAGGGACTCATAAATAACTGAAGAAAAATACATTTTCAAACCAATATGTTGCGCTTACATAGAGGAAATCATTTAATAATGAATATGTTTCTTACCTAACCTGTCATTAAAATTAAAGTGCAAATGAAAATACAGCTTCAACACTTTAGTCATAATTTTTGTGCTTAAGAAACTTCTCAATTACTTTAGCCTCAGACTTCTTTGTTTCCTTGTTTGTTTGATATTGTCATTGCTGCCACAAATGGTGTAAAAGTATATTACAACTGAGTACCGCTGTTGACCATACGAACACTGCTTTAAAGGATAACAATCCAACTAGAATAATACTTAATATTTGGGGTGTTTAGATCCGATATTGACATCGGATATCCTTCCGATATCAGCAAAAAAACAAGCCGGCTTACATCTAAACTTTTCGATACGAGGCTCAAATACAAGTAGCAATACTCGATGTGTCCTCCAATAAGTACACAAGGTTGAATTTTTTTTCTTGTATTTTTGTGAAGGTAACCTTAAAAATAAGGTAAAAATGTCCAGCTATTGGCTCTTAGGAACTAGCAGCTACACAACAGCTAAGCACAAAATAGCGCACACATTAGACATATGTGACATATGACACACGCACTAGGTGTGGGGAAATTTGTCCTCTGCATTTGACCCATCGGAGATGAGGGGAGCAGTGGGCAGCAGCGGTGCCGCGCCCGGGAATCATTTTGGTGATTTAACCCCCAATTCCAACCCTTAATGCTGAGTGCCAAGCAGGGAGGTAATGGGTCCCGTTTTTATAATCTTTGGTATGACTCGGCTGGGGTTTGAACTCACAACCTACCGATCTCAGGGCGGACACTCTAACCACTAGGCCACTGAGTAGGTGTGTCCGCAATTGAACAATATTGCAGTCTAAACCACCATATGTGTCAATATAAACAAATACCAAATAATTATAGTTACATATTACTTACAAAGTCCCTGAGGCAGAAGCGTATTATAAAGTATCCAGTAACAAACGTGTCTGTATCATTCAACCTACTGTGTCATTCCTTTGCCTAATGAATTATTGGTGCCACTAGGTGTCACCAAAATACTATTACCACTCCACCTTAACTGAAGATAGTTATTGTTCTCTGTTTATATAATTTCACTTGATCAAGCCTTTTCTAACATTCCACACTACAAAATATGCATAGTTAATTCTTGTATTGTATCATATTAATATGAGTATCAGCCAACACTCAAGGCTCCAACATCGCATTAAATTTATTGTCTGATTGCCAAGAATACTGATGTCACCAGACATCACACATGCTTAGACTTAGAAAACGGTATTGATCCACCAGGGAAATTGTTCAAAATGCTGGCATGGTGTATAGAAAATGTTTCTGCAAACATATTGTCGACATGCTTGTGGACAAAAAAACGGTACGGGCCATCTACTAACCCTCCCTCAGTGTCAGGAAAGACGAGCGGCAAGTTTCTGCCTTGGAAAATGTGCAATATCAGCCATTTTTACTTGAGAAAATGTCAAAAAGGATTGGAAAATACACTTGTAATACAATTTAATTGCTAAATATCGTTATTTTATGTTACCATGATAGCCTCACATTCTTTATGTCAGCCCTGTAACTGACAGGTCCAGAGCATCACCAGGCTTCATCCCATCTGACTCAGATGGGATGAGATCTGGATGGATAGAAATATCATGTGAGAAAGTCAAAGTCTGAAGGGAAAAAACGTCATTAAAACCATTACTAGTTATGCCTCAGGACTTCCCTTAAAATCTAGCAATCAATCAATCAAAGTTTATTTATATAGCCTTTAATCACAAGTGTCTCAAAGGGCTGCACAAGCCACAACGACATCCTCGGCTCAGATCCCACATCAGGGCAAGAAAAAACTCAACCCAATGGGATACAATGAGAAACCTTGGAGGGGACCGCAGATGTGGGGGACCCCCCCCACCTGGCAATGGACGTCGAGTGGATTTAGTTAATAGTGTGAGAGTTCAGTCCATATTGGGGCCAGTAGGGGATCATCTTGAGTGGAGACAAGTCAGCAGTGCAGAGACGTCCCCAACTGATGCACAGATGAGTGGTCCACCCCGGGTCCCAACTTTGAACAGCATCTGTGGTCACCTAATAACCTCTCCATGCAGAGCAGAAAAGAGACGACAGATCAACTGGTCTAAAAGGGGGATCTATTTAAAGGCTAGCGCATACAATTTTTTTTTAAGATGGGACTTAAAGGCTTCTGCTGAGGTAGCATCACTAACTGTTAATGGTAGGGCATTCCAGAGTACTGGAGCCCGAATAGAAAACGCTCTATAGCCCGCAGACTGTTTTTGGGCTCTGGGAATCAATAATAAGCCGGAGTTCTTAGAACGCAGATTTCTTGCCGGGACATATGGTACAATACAATCAGCAAGATAGGATGGAGCTAGACCCTTTAGTATACCGTAGGCGTTAGGGCTGTGAATCTTTGGGTGTCCCACGATTCGATTCAATATCGATTCTTGGGGTCACGCTTCGATTCAAAATCGATTTTTTTTTTTCAATTCAACACGATTCTCGATTCAAAAACGATTTTTTTCCCGATTCAAACCGATTCTCTATTCATTCAATACATAGGATTTCAGCAGGATCTACCCCAGTCTGCTGACATGCAAGCAGAATAGTAGATTTTTGTAAAAAGCTTTTATAATTGTAAAGTACAATGTTTTATCAACTGATTGCAATAATATAAATTTGTTTTAACTATTAAATTAACCAAAATATGACTTATTTCATCTTTGTGAAAATATTGGACACAGTGTGTTGTCAAGCTTATGAGATGCGATGCAAGTGTAAGCCACTGTGACACTATTGTTCTTTTTATTATTTTTTATAAATGTCTAATGATAATGTCAATGAGGGATTTTTAATCACTGCTATGTTGAAATTGTAACTAATATTGATACTGTTGTTGATAATAATCATTTTTGTTTTACTACTTTTGGTTTGTTCTGTGTCGTGTTTGTGTCTCCTCTCAATTGCTTTGTTTATTGCAGTTCTGAGTGTTGCTGGGTCGGGTTTCGTTTTGGAATTAGATTGCATTGTTATGGTATTGCTGTGTATTGTTTTGTTGGATTGATTAATAAAAAAATAAATTAAAAAAATAGATTTTTTAAAAATGAGAATCGATTCTGAATCGCACAACGTGAGAATCGCGATTTGAATTCGAATCGATTTTTTCCCACACCCCTAATAGGCGTAATATTATATAATGTTATATAATATAGCGTAATACCTGCTCAGTGGCCTTGTGGTTAGAGTGTCCGCCCTGAGACTGGAAGGTCGTGAGTTCAAACCCCGACCGAGTCATACCAAAGACTATAAAATGCGACCCATTACCTCCCTGCTTGGCACTCAGCATCAAGGGTTGGAATTGGGGGTTAAATCACCAAAATGATTCCCGAGCGCGGCCACCGCTGCTGCTCACTTCTCCCCTCACCTCCCAGGAGGTGAACATGGGGAGGGGTCAAATGCAGAGGATAATTTGCACCACGCCTAGTGTGTGTGTGACTATCGTTTAATATGATCAAACTTTCTTGTGACGCCCCCGGCTACTGCTCTTGTGTTGCCCGATCCCTACTTGATCCCTCTCCACCTTTTCATCCTCTGCAGCCACAGGACCAAATCCTCCGGCTGGCCGCCCCCTTCAGGGACGTGGTCCGCCTCGCAGGGAGCCCCCAATGGATGGGACACGGGCGCCAATAGAGAGGGGCGTGACTGCTACTTCAAGTGAGTGTTTAAAAGGAGCTCCGAGCCCCAGTTGTTTGGAATAAACCACTTGGCGGAGCTATGATTATTCCAGCCGAGTCACCGCCTCCACGTCGTCTCCATCTGTGCGTTCGGAATACTGATTCGCCTTTGCCTACCCTGTTGTGCACGTTCTCTCTCTCTCTCTCTCTCTCTCTCTCTCTCTTTCGCTCTCTCGTTGCCGCTTTCTCTTTTCTCTGTGCCGTGCACTCCACACTCTCGCACAAACCCACCACACTCCTCACGCAGTCCCTCGAATGCAGAAGAGGACTTTTTCCTTACCACAGTCGGGAATTAGCTTTTTGCTCATTTTTCTAAGGACGCCGGCTTAACCCTTGACCCTTTGCAACCGTCAGGTAAAGAGATGCTACGCCTGTGTGTACAGTATGTCCTCTACTGTCATGCAAGTGATGATCTCTACTCTACGGAGCACATTGAAGCTTTCTGATTTACCGCTGCACGTGCACAGTCTGGGCTATTATCGCGATGCACCAAACTGGAGGTGGTGGCTCGTGTAGACCGGCAAGTGCGTGATGTTGTGAGGTGTTACGTAAGAAGCAGCGTGAAAGTCGGGAGAGTGCATCTGCGTCGGTCTGTCAAAAACCTGTTGGAGAGTCATGAATAATCAAATGTCCGTTTGCGTGTCCGTCACTAGAGGCCGATACGACGTGGTGACATTCCTTAAAGGAAGGCGCGCCTGCGTGACAGCGCGGGCACATAAATAAACCACAGGGGGCCTTTCAATATTAACAGTGTGACACACAGCATTGACGAGACGGGATGCGGTCTGGGGAGCGATTCTGGGCGAGTGTTGAACGTCGTCAGGAAAATGGTTTGACAAAGACTCGCTTGTCAGATGGCCTTGATTAAGTACTGTCGAGTACAATGAATGCAAGGATGTCTCGGCTCAATAAGTAATTGAATAAAGATTCAATTCAGTCGGTCTGCACAGCGATATTAGTGAAGTGGCTATACAGTGACACTTAGTAATAAAAAAAAGTATATCCTTATTAATACTGTTTATTACAGGGAAGGTGCGACATTTCTACAAGAATACAGCAGAAGGAGTAGTAGTCGTTAGGAACAGTCGTGATAATTGATTAACAAATGACTCGATCCGTAAGAATGTGTTCAATTTAGGGTTGAACAGTATACCGGTACTGGTATAGTATCGCGGTTAATGTTGTCCCGGTACCAATATTTCTATACTTTTCGGTACTTTTCGATACTTTTCTAAATAAAAGGGACCACAAAAAATTGCATTATTGAATTTATTTTAACAAAAAATCTTAGGGTACTTTAAACATCCATCCATCCATCCATTTTCTACCGCTTGTCCCTTGAACATATGTTTATTATTGCAAGTTTGTCCTTAAATAAAAAAGTGAACTTACTAGACAACTTGTCTTTTATTAGTAAGTAAACAAACAAAGGCTCCTAATTAGTCTGCTGACATATGCAGTAACATATTGTGTCATTTATCATTCTATTATTTTGTCAAAATTATTAAGGACAAGTGGTAGAAAATGAATTATTAATCTACTTGTTCATTAACTGTTAATATCTGCTTAATTTCTCTTTTAACATGTTCTATATACACTTCTGTTAAAATGTAATAATCACTTATTCTTCTGTTGTTTGGATGCTTTACATTAGGTTTGGATGATACCACACATTTGGCTATCAATCCAATACCAAGTCGTTACATGATCATACATTGGTCATATTCAAAGTCCTCCTGTGTCCAGGGTTGTATTTCCTGAGTTTATAAACATAATATATATTTACAAAAAAACGAAAGGAGATGTTGTGATGCCAAAAAATCTCATCGTAATCATAGTAGTATCGACTAGATACACTCCTGCACTTGGTATCATTACAGTGGATGTTAGGCGTAGATCCACCAATGGCGTATATATTTAAATATGTGCTTGAAGCTCATTGAGAGCATGCCTAGAGTGTGCAAAACAGTAATCCGAGCCCAAATGGTGGCTATTTTGAAGAAACTAGAATATAAAACATGTTTTCAGTTTTTTCACCTTTTTTTGTTAAGTACATAACTCCACATGTGTTCATTCATAGTTTTGATGCCTTCAGTGACAATCTACAATGTAAATAGTCATGAAATTAAAGACCGATTGAATGAGAAGGCGTGTCCAAACGTTTGGCCTGTACTGTATATATATATATATATATATATATATATATATATATATATATATATATATATATATATATATATATATATATATATATATATATATATATATATATATTCAAAAGTTTGGGGTCACATTGAAATGTCCTTATTTTTTAAGGAAAAGCACTGTACTTTTCAATGAAGATAACTTTAAACTAGTCTTAACTTTAAAGAAATACACTCTATACATTGCTAATGTGGTAAATGACTATTCTAGCTGCAAATGTCTGGTTTTTGGTGCAATATCTACATAGGTGTATAGAGGCCCATTTCCAGCAACTATCACTCCAGTGTTCTAATGGTACAATGTGTTTGCTCATTGGCTCAGAAGGCTAATTGATGATTAGAACACCCTTGTGCAATCATGTTCACACATCTGAAAACAGTTTAGCTCGTTACAGAAGCTACAAAACTGACCTTCCTTTGAGCAGATTGAGTTTCTGGAGCATCACATTTGTGCGGTCAATTAAACGCTCAAAATGGCCAGAAAAAGAGAACTTTCATCTGAAACTCAACAGTCTATTCTTGTTCTTAGAAATTAAGGCTATTCCACAAAATTGTTTGGGTGACCCCAAACTTTTGAACGGTAGTGTATATATATATATGTACTGTACTGTATGTATGTATATATATATATATATATATATATATATATATATATATATATATATATATATATATATATATATATATATATATATATATATATATATATATATACACACACACACACACACACATATATATATATAACATTTATTTATATATATATATATATATATATATATATATATATATATATATATATATATATACACACACACACACACACACACACACACACACACACACATATATATATAATGTATATACTGTATATACACACACACACACACACACACACACACACATATATATATATAAAATGTATATATATATATATATATATATATATATATATATATATATATATATATATATATATATATATATATATATATATATATATATATTAATGAATTATTCAAATTATTCAATGTTACAAGTGGCCCTCTGAGGGCAGCCATAATTGCGATGTGGCCCCTTTAGAGAAAACGAGTTTGACACCCCAACACAAAGATGTCAAAAAGGAGACTGATTCTTTTGCTTTTAATAAGGCAAATGGAGCCTCAAACTTGTAAGGAAATGCAAATAGACATGACTTAATATTTGTTTACGTGGCAAAAACATTTACAAGCAGTTGTGAGATAAGACTGAAGACAGCTCACTCCTTTTCAAATTGGTAATTGTTCTTAGCCATTTAGCATTTTGTTCATCATTTTGGCATTTTGCTTTTTAGCTACCATCTATTTAAGCTTGAGATGCTCTCATGATGTATAATGCTGTTGTTAGCATACTAGCTGTTAGCATTGTAGCTATCAGCATTATTAGCTATATCTGCCTTTAAAATGCCGAAAGTTGGTCATAAACCCAGGTTTCACAACACAGGGGGTAGCGGGGGGTGTATATTGTAGCGTCCCAGAAGAGTTAGTGCTGCAAAGGGTTCTGGGTATTTGTTCTGTTGTGTTTATGTTGTGTTTCGGTGCGGATGTTCTCCCGAAATGTGTTTGTCATTCTTGTTCGGTGTGGGTTCACAGTGTGGCGCATATTTGTAACAGTGTTAAAGTAGTTTATACGGACACCCTCAGTGTGACCGTATGTCTGTTGACCAAGTATGATTTGCGTTCACTTGTGTGTGAAAAGCCGTAGATATTATGTGATTGGGCCGGCACACAAAGGCAGTGCCTTTAAGGTTTATTGACGCTCTGTACTGCTCCCTACGTCCGTGTACCACTACGTGCAGCGGCGTTTTAAAAAGTCATACATTTTACTTTTTGAAACCGATACCGATAATTTTTAAACCGATACCGATAATTTCCGATATTACATTTTAAAGCATTTATCGGCCGATAATATCGGCAGTCCGATATTATCGGACATCCCTAGTTACAACTATACGCTACCTTTGACTAAAAAAAGACGACATGTGCATGTACGAGCCAGTCTGCCCTACAACAAGAGGATAGAGAAAAATAATATGCTTATTGACTACAATGTGGACTACAATAGTGGACTCGCGCAAAGCACTTTGGGTAAATTCCTACCATATATGGACAATCTGCTGACGTCACATTTGGGGAACAATTCCATACAAAAGTTTGTTACAGTCACTAATCATTTTACAAAAAAGAGCAGTAAGGATCATTCACAAGGTCGGCTATCTGGAACACACCAATCCACTATTTCTACAGTCTAAATTATTAAAATTCACCGACATTGTCTCATATCAAACAGCAATAACTATGTACAGGGCTAGGAACCATTTGTTACCACTGAACATTCAAAACATGTTTAGTGAACGTGAGGGGGGGCATAGTTTGAGGAGAGAACTAAATTTTAAAATTCAGATGAGAAATTCCACCATGAAAAGTTCTCGCATTTCCATCACAGGTGTCAAGTTGTGGAACAATCTGAGCGAAGTACATAAGCAAAGTCCAAGCATCAATGTTTTTAAAAGAATGTACAAAAATATATTGTTCACAGGATATAGTGAACTGCACCAAGAGTCAGTAGGTTTGTATGTGTATGTATATGTATACTATGTATACACGCTGTTGTGTCACATTCATAGTTACTTGTTAAATGTATGTTGTAGATATATATATATATATATATATATATATATATATATATATATATATATATATATATATATATATGTACATACTTATATATGTATATGTATTTATATAACATAACATTTTTATATACTTATACTTATATACTGTTATTATTACTATTATTATTATTATTATTGTTTTTGTTATTCATTCATGAATGGCTTTTTTGTTGTTTTTTGCAAAAATTTTTGTTTTTGTTTTGTCTACATATTCGAAATAAACATGAAAGAAAGAAAGAAAGAAAGAATGAGAAAGTTGAGGAATGCTCATCAAACACCTATTTGGAACATCCCACAGGTGAACAGGCTAATTGGGAACAGGTGGGTGCCATGATTGGGTATAAAAGCAGCTTCCATAAAATGCTCAGTCATTCACAAACAAGGATGGGGCGAGGGTCATCACTTTGTGAACAAATGCGTGAGCAAATTGTCCAACAGTTTAAGAACATTTCTCAACCAGCTTTTGCAAGGAATTTAGGGATTTCACCATCTACGGTCCGTAATATCATCAAAAGGTTCAGAGAATCTGGAGAAATTACTGCACGTAAGCGGTTAAGCCTGTGACCTTCGATCCCTCAGGTGGTACTGCATTAAAAACCGACATCAGTGTGTATAGGATATCACCACATGGGCTCAGGAACCCTTCAGAAAACCACTGTCAGTAACTACAGTTTGTCGCTAAATCTGTAAGTGCAAGTTTAAAACTCTACTATGCAAAGCGAAAGCCATTTATCAACAACACCCACAAAAGCCGCCGGCTTCGCTGGGCCCGAGCTCATCTAAGATGGACTGATGCAAAGTGGAAAAGTGTTCTGTGGTCTGACGAGTCCACAATTCCAAATTGTTTTTGGAAACTGTGGACGTCGGAAAAGAACAATCCGGATTGTTATAGTTCAAAAGCCAGCATCTGTGATGGTATGGGGGTGTATTAGTGCCCAAGGCATAGGAAAATTACACATCTGTGAAGGGGCCAATAATGTTGAAAGGTACATACAGGTTTTGGAGCAACATATGTTGCCATCCAAGCAACGGTATCATGGACGCACCTGTTTATTTCAGCAAGACAATGCCAATCCACGTGTTACAACAGCGTGGCTTCATAGTAAAAGAGTGCGGGTACTAGACTGGCCTGCCTGTAGTCCAGACCTCTCTCCCATTGAAACTGTGTGGCGCAATATGAAGCCTAAAATACCACAACGGAGATCCCGGACTGTTGAACAACTTAAGCTGTACATCAAGAAAGAATGGGAAAGAATTCCACCTGAAAAGCTTCAAAAATTGGTCTCCTCAGTTCCCAAATGTTTACTGAGTGTTGTTAAAAGGAAAGGCCATGTAACACAGTGGTAAAAATGCCCTTGTGCCAACGTTTTTTGCAATGTGTTGCTGCCATTAAATTCTAAGTTAATGATTATTTGCAAAAAAAACCAAGTTTCTCAGTTCGAACATTAAATATCTTGTCTTTGCAGTGTATTCAATTGAATATAAGTTGAAAAGGATTTGCAAATCATTGTATTCTGTTTTTATTTATGATTTACACAACGTGCCAACTTCACTGGTTTTGGGTTTTGTAGATGCTTAAGAAAACTGCTTTTACCAGCATTTATGTCACCGTATGTCGCACATCGGTGTTATTTCGTGCATGCAGAGATTAGATGAAAATAATACTTTATCGGAGATTCTCCCCCTCTGGCTGAGAGCTTTACTTAATGTCTAAATACGTACGTCCACCTCACTCTGACGTCACGACGAAGCCAGATGTTTTATTTATTTATTTATTTTTTGTTTTTTTTTCATAAAGAAATACAATCATGTGTGCTTACAGACTGTATCCCTGCAGACTGTATTGATCTATATTGATATATAATATATATATTGTGTTTTTTATGTTGATTTAATAAAAAAATTTAAAAAAATAAAAATTTAAATCATTATTTTTTTATTTATTTCTTGTGTGGCCCGGTACCCCGGTGGTTGGGGACCACTGATGTACAAGACATATAAGAACTGAAATTACATTTTCGGCACAGTCCCACTAAGAGCAGACATCCGTTACAGGGAGACAAGAACAGGACCGCCAACGGATCAGCCACATACGGTGCTCCTTAAAAAAGGTGGGAAAAAGGTGATATTGGGAAAGGGGGGAAGAGTAAAAAATATCAGTCAAAAGCTGGACCCTCGGGAGGGGGTCCAGACTGAGTCGAAGGGAAAAAAACTAATTTGCCATAGCACACATAAACAAGGTACATATAATCACAACAACTCGCAAGAGGGGGGGGGGGGTTGGGACCCTGGAGGCCGGCCTGCTGCTATAAAGTGCTACTCAGCCGTCCATCACCGAAGGCGTTGGGTGGGGGTGGGGTGTGTGTTTGTGTATATGCCCATTGTCTTTGGGTGTAGTGGTGTTGTGTCCATAGGCCCGGGGCCGTTCTGCATGCAATGCAAGCAAAGTTCGACTTCCAGGTGTCGTTGAGGAGGGAGGGAGGTCAAAAGCGTCCATCTTTGAGAGTCCTCTGGGATGTTTACAGAACAGCCTGCTCCTGTTGTTGCAGCTTCAAGGCCATTCGAGGGAGTCAAATCGTAGATTAGGATTTTTGTTTTTCCGCGAGCAGACATTACAATGGCTTGTCTGTTCTATTCGTCCATGTTGGCTCTTATATTCAATTTTTCCCTTTCAACAAGCTTCTCCATGATGTGATCCATCTTGCGATTTAGTTCAGAAATCGCCCCAGACTGTGATCCCACAGCCCGACCCAATCCTTCCATTGCGGCAAACAGCTTTTGGGCTCCTTGAGTGGCTGCCATCGTCTTACGAATTTACAGGTGCCCCGCGATCATGGTTCCAAATAGGTAGATGTCTTCCACGTCCTCGATGGAAAGGACTGAGAGGCACATGATTCTCCATTTGTCCCAGGAATCACTCACGTACCCCGCAGCAATGGTTCCATCAAGACAGCCAGGCTCCTCCGAACCTCTTTTCCTTGTCGAAAAGATTTTGTCAATTGAGTCGAGAGTCCAGCTGATCAATTCCATGTCTGATGTTTAGATTTGGAGGACAGCGCAAAGAAAGAGGCTTTAAAAAAAGTGTCGACAAGACGAGACAAAGAGAGCAAGCAAGGAGAAGACGGGAGGAGAAAAAATGCGACCGCCCTCAACAATCTGTCCTCATGGCCACATCTTTTCATCCTAGTGTGAATCGTAGACACACGTGTCCTGTCTCAGAAAATGTCACTTTTATGGATGTCACGTGTGCCATTTTGCTTCTGTTGGCGTTCAAAGCCAAAAAAGTCAGCTAAATCTATCATTGACTCCAATGTTAACTGTCGGCTCTAAAAACCCCTAAAACACTACAATTCAAATTTTGTAACTTGAGGCGCTCACGGTGTGTTCGAAAAGTCCATATCTTGAAGCCTTTGGCCACAATCAGACTTCGTTCGGCATGACGTTTTTCAACAAATCATACAGAAAACGCTGTGCCATTGTGTAATGGCCGCTGCATTTAATTACATGAAGTTCTTTGAAGTCACGTGACAGCCCGTCCACTCAGGTGTCTGAGTCTTGTATCTCTACAGTGGCGTAACTAAAAGTTCAATGGGCAGACAACATAGACAGACAACAGGGCCACCTCCAGTAGAAAAATCATAGTTTTTTCAATATGCAGTGGTGTTAGCATACTTAGCATGCTAATGTTGTATGCGAACTGTTAAGCTAATTTTGTATGTTTAAACTTAATCAATCATGGACTTTTCTACTCGCTGCTTTTGACCAAGTGTACTCAGAGTTAACGTGCGTTAGCATGTTAACTGTTAACATAGTTCTGAGAACGCTAGCATGCTAACGTTATTTTGGTAGCTTTTGTGCTACTTTCTATGTTTACACCAACAAATATTGCATTTTGGTATTTCTTCTCACGCAGCAAGCTAACTTTTTCAGCTAATTTTACACTTTGTTCTCATTGTCATATAACTTGGTATATGACACATGCTAGCTGTTAGCATTTTAATGTTAGCATGCCAACATGCTAACGGTATCATGCTAACTTTTTCGGCAAATTTTACACATGGTAAAATTTCATTTAACATGGTATGTGACACATGCTAACTTTTTTTTAGCTGATTTTACACTTTTTTCTCTAATTCCACACCTTAGAGTCATATAACTGGGTATGTGACACATGTTAACTGTTAAAATGTTAGCCATGCTAACTAACTTTTTTAGCTAATTGTACACTTTCTTTCTCTAATTCCACTGCCATATACCTTAGAGCAGTGGTCCCCAACCACCGGGCCGCAAGAAATTTAATTTAAAAAAAATAAAATAAAAAAAAATAAAAATTAAATCAACATAAAAAACACAATATATACATTATATATCAATATAGATCAATACAGTCTGCAGGGATACAGTCCGTAAGCACACATGATTGTATTTCTTTATGAAAAAAAAAATTAAAAAATTTAAAAAAAAAAAAGGTTGGGGACCACTGTAGGGATGGGCGATACGACACTTTTAGGATTCGATACGATACCGATACTCTTTCTTGCATTTTCATCGATACCGATACCGATACCGATACCGATACCAATAATTTCTTATTGGCAATTTTTTGTCAGTCAAAAATATTATTACTATTGTTATTATTTAAGACAAATCACAAGACAAATACAGACCATTTATACCACATTTACTATGGTCAATATATAATAAAAGTAAAATTAAAATAAATAACATAAATATGAAAAATAAATTAAATATTGTATATAATAATAACTATATATTATATATAATAATAATTAAATATTAGGGCTTTCCAATTAAGAGTCAAATCCAAATTGCAAGAAGCTGCAGTTATTTTTTAAAGTTTGTGATATAATTAGCAATTAATGAAATATGAAATAGGCTAATGTTTTCGAAATGTAAGAAATCATGTAACAGATTAAAACCAAAATCACATTCAATCATATATTCAAGATTTTCTTGGAAAAAAATAAAACTGTAATGCAAAGATGAAGAATCTCCAAATTGTATCTCTTTCTTATCTTGTTTTAAATACTCAAGCAATTTTCAACTAACAGTAAATTCCCCTGTGTGGAAATTATTTGAATTTAGGATAATCATTTAAACAAAAATATTCAGTAAACATTACTAAAAAAAAAAAAACAATGCCTGTTTTAAGTCAACAATTGGACAACACTGGATATGCCTGGCTGCATCGCTGTCGGCTGGCTGTGTGTGTGTGTTGCACGTTGACGACGCTCATTCGCTGTCTCCTGTCACGTGACTGGGCCAGCTCTATACTCTGCCAGGTACAGGGGTGTCCCAGCACATAGTAAGTTAAGTAAGTAATCCAAAACATCTGAAAGTGATGCTTGCACCCCCCACACGCCGTTTTTTGGTTTATATCGATACTTTTTTCAGAAAAGTGATGCCAAATGAGTAGCGTGTGAGTATCGATATATCGATACCACAGGATCGATACGCACATCCCTAGACCACTGCCTTAGAGTCATATATCTTGGTATGTGACACATGCTAATTGTTAACATGCTAACGCTAGCATGCTAACATTCCACCAGATGCATGGGCCGTTGTCGATACATAGTATAGTGAAAGGCTGCAGAACCGAACAAGTCAATATGGAAGACACTAAACAATACGTTTGTTCTTGCGATGACAATTTTGAGTCCAAAATGATGGAACAGATGATCACTCTGCACGAAGGAGTTTTCTTTCAACTGAAACACTTCCCTTTTAGACTTAGACTTAGACTTACTTTTTATTGTCATTCAAATTTGAACTTTACAGTATAGATAAGAACAACATTTCATTGCATTAGCTGATGGTAGTGCAGGATAAAAAACAAATAGGTGCATATATAAATCAGTGGCGTGCGGTGAGGTTAATGTCTGGTGAGGCACTGCATCATCACAGTCAGATTTACAAACATATGAACCCTAAATAATATCTTATTCACCATGTGATTGGCAGCAGTTAACGGGTTATGTTTAAAAGCTCATACCAGCATTCTTTACACAACTGTAGCACACAAAAAAGCACATTTAATAAAAAAACATTATTATGGTCTTACTTCTTGCTGGACATCCACACAGCCAGCCTTTGCATGTGTACCACGCCGTTTGAAAACAACGGATCTTCTGTCCCGAAGTCAAAAGCAAACCTTTTAGCTACGGCGTTGGTCTACCTTTAATTATTACCTCCTGCTTCGATTGAAAGTCCAGTTTAGAAAACTGTTTTATTTTACATATGTAATCCTCCATGTTTTTAATAAAAGTCCAGGCGAGAGGAAATAAACAATCGCTTGCAAACTTTTTTTTTTTTTTCTTCTGCGGCCGAGGAATGATCTCTGGGATCACTACCGCCCTCTACCACCAGGAGGCCGGATTACTGCGAGCCTCAACCAGTACGTCTTTTGCAGCAGATTTATGAATGCTTAGCACAAGAAATACGTTACACACATACAGTTGTTGACAAAATACACTGTACATTATATACCTCAGCTAACTAAACTATGCCATAGTTTAGTTAGCTGATATAATTCATATAGCAATACAGTCTCACTGCACAGCAGCTCAGCAGTTAGCCAAGTCATTGTGCACAATCCATGTTGAGGCACAAATCAGTGACGTGCCTCAACTGGCTGCTGATCACCGCACCGTCTCTTCTCAGTATTTGAATGGCAAATGTGAAAATAAAAATAAAAATAATCTAAAACTGGTGAAGTTAAATGGAAAATAAATTTAGTATAATCACTAGATACATATAACAATTTAATTAATTTTTTTTTTCTTTTTACATTTTTTTTCTTTCCATGATGGCAGGTGAGGCCCCGCCTCCCCTGCCTCTAGGGACTGCACGCTACTGATATAAATAAATAAATAGGTTACTGTACAGATAAATATATTGCACTTTTTCATATGCATCCAGGTTTATGGATGTATGTTATATTGTCTTTTTTATTCCAGCGAGTTAATCCATTTTGGGGGGAGTTGAGGGGATAATTATGATGCGTTCAAGAGTCTTACAGCCTGAGGGAAGAAGCTGTTACAGAACCTGGAGGTTCTGCATCGGAGGCTGCAGAACCTCTTTCTAGAGTCCAGCAGTGAAAACAGTCCTTGGTGGGGGTGGGAGGAGTCTTTGCAGATTTTCTGAGCCCTGGTCAGGCAGTGGCTTTTTGCGATCTCCTGGATAGGAGGAAGAGGAGTCCTGATGATCTTTTCTGCCGTCCTCACCACTCTCTGCAGAGACTTCCAGTCTGAGGCACTGCAGGCTCCAGTCCAGACAGAGATGCAGTTGGTCAGTAGGTTCTCTATAGTGCCTCTGTAAAATGTGGTGAGAATGGGGGGACGGAGCTGTGCTCTTTTCATCCCACGCAAAAATAGCTATTAAGAACACAAAAGTGTGGACAAATGTTTGTTTTTAAAAATGTGTTTATTACATGACCATGGTGTTAACAATAATAAACATGTTACGTGCATGAATATTTCCTTCTTCTTTTATTGCTCATGCTAATTGAGCCATTAATATACATTAAAAATGAATGACATTTAATCACGATTTATCGGAATTAATCCAAATCATTTGACAGCACAGAAGCAATGTTCTCTAAAATGTTTTTTTTCCTCCTGGTGTGCAGCTCTAAGAACGAAATTAAGTGTTGACAGGCGCAAAGCTTTTCTGAAATCCCCCCTCTGTTTTTCGTTGGCGAGTGGCAGATTTTCCTGCGCCTTTGTGCCGTGACCGGTTAATTGTTAGTATTTAGTGTTGAACAGCACATGTGTCAAGAATAACTGTGAATTAAACACCGTCTGCCTCGACTCAGGGCTTCAATTAACCAGCATGGCGGGCACCATCTGATTGTGCACTGAAAAACTGAAAAATTACTGCCGGTTGGAACTAAATAATAAAAAGGTTTCAGTGAAGAATGCAGTGATTGTCATGGAGTGAGCAAGAACATACTGTTTTTAATAGCGAGCAAAGGATGGTGCACCACTGAAAATACAGATTCTACTTACTGAAGCTTGCAAAGTGAGAGGAAAACATTGGACACTGATTAACCACATCGCATATGTCTTTTTTTTAGCAGCACTGTGCTAGTTTCCTTAAAAACTCTACTGCCATAAAACATTTCAGTAATCAACAGTTTCTGAACATGTAATTGTAATCATTTGTATTCACTCATTTTGTACTGTTTATCCTATTCATGGTCACGTGTGAGCTCAAGACTAAATCAGCCGACTTTTGGCCAGAGACATTAAACAAAGTAATAATGGAGGAAAGACTAAAGATGTACAACAACCAAAACCAGTTAAGTTGGCCCGTTGTGTAATTCGTAAATAAAAACCGAATACAATGATTTACAAATCCTTTTCAACTAATATTCAATTGAATAGACTGCAAAGACAAGATATTTAATGTTCGATCTGAGAAACAAAATTTTTCGGGGCAAATAATCATTAACTTAGAATTTAAAGGCAGCAACACATTGCAAAAAAGTTGGCACAGGGGCATTTTTACCACTGTGTTACATGGCCTTTCCTTTTAACAACACTCTGTAAATGTTTGGGAACTGAGGAGACTAATTTTTGAAGCTTTTCAGGTGGAATTATTTCCCATTCTTGCTTGAGTTGTTCAACAGTCCGGGTTCTCCGTTGTGGTATTTTAGGCTTCATAATGCGCCACACATTTTCAGTGGAAGACAAGTCTGGACTACAGGCAGGCCAGTCTAGTACCCGCACTCTTTTACTACGAAGCCATGCTGTTGTAAAACGTAGCTTGGCATTGTCTTGCTGAAATAAGCAGGGGCGTCCATGATAACGTTGCTTGGATGGCAACATATGTTGCTCCAAAACCTGTATGTACCATTCAGCATTAATGGTGCCTTCACAGATGTGTAAGTTACCCATGCTTTGGGCACTAATACACCCCCATACCATCACAGATGCTGGCTTTTGAACTTTGCGCCTATAACAATCCGGATGGTTCTTTTCCTATTTGTACCGGAAGACACAACGTCCACAATTTCCAAAAACAATTTGAAATGTGGACTCGTCAGACCACAGAACACTTTTCCAATTTGCATCAGTCCATCTTAGATGAGCTCAGGCCCAGCGAAGCCAGCAGCGTTTCTGGGTGTTGTTGATAAATGTCTTTCGCTTTGCATAGTAGTTTTAACTTGCACTCACAGATATAGCGACAAACTGTACTTACTGACAGTGGTTTTCTGAAGTGTTCCTGAGCCCAAATGGTGATATCCTTTACACACTGAAGTCGCTTTTTGATGCAGTACCGCCTGAGGGATCGAAGGTCCGTAATATCATCGCTTACATGCAGTGATTTCTCCAGATTCTCTGAACCTTTTGATGATATTACAGACTGTAGATGGTGAAATCTCTAAATTCTTTGCAATAGCTCGTTGAGAAATGTTGTTCTTAAACTGTTGGACAATTTGCCCACGCATTTGTTCACAAAGTGGTGACCCTCGCCCCATCCTTGTTTGTGAATGACTGAGCAATTCATGGAAGCTTCTTTTATACCCAATCATGGCACCCACCTGTTCCCAATTAGCCTGTTCACCTGTGGGATGTTCCAAATAAGTGTTGGATGAGCATTCCTCAACTTTCTCAGTCTTTTTTGCCACTCGTGCCAGCTTTTTTGAAACATGTTGCAGGCATCAAATTCCAAATGAGCTAATATTTGCAAAAATGTTAAGTTTTCCAGTTCAAATGTCTTTGCCGTCTATTCAATTGAATATAGGTTGAAAAGGATTTGCATATTGTTGTGTTCTGTTTTTATTTACCATTTACACAACGTGCCAAATTCACTGGTTTTGGGTTTTGTCATTTCACATACAGACAAACTGACTTTTCATAATAGTGCAGTCGCAGTGCTGGATTTCAGAACATTTAAAAATACTTTCAGTAAACCCTTCTGGAAACACGCCATTTTGTGTGTTTGTAGCTTTAATGCTAATGAGCTGTGTTGTCACTGGCCAATTTACTGAGCTGCATAATCAGTTTGTTTACGCGTCACATTTGTAACATGCTTGTTGAACATAACAACTGCGACGGCGTGGCGAAGTTGGAGTGGCCGTGCCAGCAATCGGAGTGTTGCTGGTTACTGGGGTTCAATCCCCACCTTCTACCATCCTAGTCACGTCTGTTGTGTCCTTGGGTAAGATACTTCACCCTTGCTCCTGATGGCTGCTGGTTAGCGCCTTGCACGGCAGCTCCTGCCATCAGTGTGTGAATGTGTGTGTGAATGGGTGAATGTGGAAATACTGTCAAAGCGCTTTGAGTACCTTAAATGTAGAAAAGCGCTATACAAGTATAACCCATTTATCATTTATTTATAACTTCCTGCCCTGCTACTACAACAGTTTTACAACTCTGGGCCTGATTAACTAAGATCCAAATACCTGGGGCTAAACAGCGCGTGCAATCTATAAAATAGCATGTACTATTAGTG
Source organism: Entelurus aequoreus (assembly GCF_033978785.1). Classification (NCBI taxonomy): domain Eukaryota; kingdom Metazoa; phylum Chordata; class Actinopteri; order Syngnathiformes; family Syngnathidae; genus Entelurus; species Entelurus aequoreus. The sequence continues at coordinate 18,290,485 of NC_084744.1, read as the reverse complement.
GGTGTGTTGCATGCAATCTACTAAGAGTGTGTGTGCTATTGAAAAGTGGTGCAGGCCGCTTAATTTAAATGAGGATTGTGCGTGTACTACACGGGGGGCATCACTATGGAGACTTTCTCATTTACTGCATATTCATTTGATCATATTCCTACCTGTGGAGCTACGTTTTCAAAAAAGCAGGAGACAGCCACCACTTTTTATGGGCATTTTAGAAGCAGTCGTGCAGTGCATCGACATTGACACCACTTGTTTGTGCGTAAACTGTTTCAGTTTTTTCAAACATGCTAAATAAATCGCAAAATAGAGCTCCCAAAGCGGTGATTAGTGTTGATAGATTACATTGGACGCATTGTACAATATATTTGCATTTTCTCCTCTCAGCATGGTGGATGTTTTGATGAACAGCATATATTCTCCATATTAACAAATACAGAGACACAAAATGGATGGCACGCCTTATTCTGCTCACTTAACAGATGCAATCCACTTTGCACACGTTTAGTAGATCAGCATTACGTGTGCTATCAAGTTTGCACACGTTTAAGTGAATGCAAACCTTTAGTAAATCCACAAACTGCTACAAAAGTACACAAAATTGCCAAAAGTATTTGGCCACCTGCCTTTACTCACATATGAACTTGAAGTGCCATCCCATAGGATTCAATATGATGTCGGTCCGCCTCTTGCAGCTATTATAGCTTCAACTCTTCTGGGAAGGCTGTCCACAAGGTTGTGGAGTGTGTTTATAGGAATTTTCGACCATTCTTCCAAAAGCGCATTGGTGAGGTCACACACTGATGTTGGTCGAGAAGGCCTGGCTCTCAGTCTCCGTTCTAATTCATCCCAAAGGTGTTCTAATCGGGTTCAGGTCAGGACTCTGTGCAGGTCAGTCAAGTTCATCCACACCAGACTTTGCCATCCATGTCTTTATGGACCTTGCTTTGTGCACTGGTGCACAGTCATGTTTGAAGACGAAGGGGCCCGCTCCAAACTGTTCCCACAAAGTTGGGAGCATGGAATTGTCCAAAATGTTTTGGTATCCTGGAGCATTCAAAGTTCCTGTCACTGGAACTAAGGGGCCAAGCCCAACTCCTGAAAAACAACCCCACATCATAATTCCTCCTCCACCAAATTTCACACTCGGCACAATGCAGCCCGAAATGTAGCGTTCTCCTGGCAATCTCCAAACCCAGACTCGTCCATCAGATTGCCAAATGGAAAAGCGTGATTCATCACTCCAGAGAAGGCGTCTCCACTGCTCTAGAGTCCAGTGGCGACATGCTTTACACCACTGCATCCAACGCTTTGCATCGGACTTGGTGATGTATGGCTTAGATGCAGCTGCTCGGCCATGGAAACCCATTCCATGAAGCTCTCTGCGTACTGTACGTGGGCTAATTGGAAGGTCACATGAAGTTTGGTGCGATGTAACAACTGACTGTGCAGGAAATCTTTGCACTATGCGCTTCAGCATCCGCTGACCCCTCTCTGTCAGTTTACGTGGCCTACCACTTCGTGGCTGAGTTGCTGTCGTTCCCAAACTCTTCCATTTTCTTATAATAACGCCGACAGTTGACTTTGGAATATTTAGGAGCGAGGAAATTTCACGACAGGATTTGTTGCACAGGTGGCATCCTATGACAGTTCCACGCTGGAAATCACTGAGAGTGGCCCATTCTTTCACAAATGTTTGTAGAAACAGTCTCCATGCTTAAGTGCTTGATTTTATACACCTGTGGCCGGGCCAAGTGATTAGGACACCTGATTCTGATCATTTGGAGAGGTGGCCAAATACTTTTGTCAATATAGTGTATGTTAGAGTGGATAGCGTTGTGGTTAGTGGCATGCTCTTGTGACGAAAAGGACATACAGTGCATCCGCACGTTACTCTAAGAAATGGCCACTCTACCATTTAGGTCTGATTGGTGGTATGAAGGTTCTCCTGAGGAATGATGTAGCTCTGAAAAAATGACCATCGGGTTCTTGGTCACCTCCCTGACTAGACTAAGATGAATGCAGCAATGTATAGAGACAATCTGGATGAAAACCAACACTTCCCATTCAACCTGATGGAGCTTGAGAGGTTCTACAAAGACGAATGGATGAAAACTGCCCAAAGATAGGTGTGCCAAGCTTGTGGCATCGTATTCAAAAAGACTTGAGGCCGAAATTGCTGCCAAAAGTGCATCAACAGAGTACTGGTATTTCACAAATGCTTATGTACACGTGATTTCTTAGTTTTAAATTTTTAATACATTTGGTAAATTTAAAAAAGAAAACTTTTCACATTGCCATTATAGGGTATTACATGTAGAATGTTAAGGACACAACTTTATTTAATCCATTTTGGAATAAGGCTTTAACACAGGGGTGTCAAACGTATGGCCTGAGGGTCGGAACAAGCCCGCGAACAGGTTTTACCGGGCCCGCGGGATGAGTTTGCTAAGTACAAAAATGTACCTGAATTTTTTGAATGAAAGAAACAGCTGTTCTAAATGTGTCCACTGGATGTCGCAATAGCAATTATTTGTATCTTTGTAGATGATGCTACATATGTACAAAATAAACCACATGATGTTAGTACATCAGTCGAGGAAAATGATCAAACTACATAAATAACAAACTGTAAATTGATTTTGATAAAACATTTGTATCCTGATAGATTGAAGATGACTACCAATGAGTTGACTGATGAACATTATCACATAATTTACTCAGAAAATATAAACAACGACAAATAAAGATAGAATACTATTAACCGCAACATGTAAACGTAAAAAAAAAAAACAACAACATTATGATTCGTACATTTTCAGAATGCTATTTTTAAACAAAGAAAACAATCTGAAGTTGTCTTTAGTTTTAAGTTATCGTGGCATGATTTTTACCAGTCCAGCTCACTCGGGAGTAGATTTTTCTCCATGTAGCCCCCGATCTAAAATGAGTTTGACACCCCTGCTTTTAACGTAACAAAATGTGGAAAAAGTGACCCGCTGTGAATACTTTTCGGATGTAGTGGAGGTTTAAGTATAGGCCATTTTTTATTGTTTTAACAGCATTTTTGTTAAAGAAAATACCTTAATTTTACCCACATTCCTGGGAGATTTCACATATTCTGAATTCCAAATGTGTGGAAATGCAAATGCATTAGTCATGCCAACGTAACGACCAATAGGTCACCCAGACTCAAAGCTAAAATGAAAAGAACAGCTTCAAATTAGACGAATTAACAAACAAAATGTACTTCATGACATCATGAAAACCTGGAAAATATAAAAAAAATCTATATAATATTAAACAGTGAAGGGGGCACATTTTAAATGTCAGCTTTTACAGACGATGTAATAAGCGTTGTTTCATTTTCTACAGCCAATTCAGTCAGAGCATCTCCCTGGAAGAGGTCCGCCTAGATGGAGACAAGTTTGTGCCGCCAGCACCCCGGAAGGTGGAGATGAGACGAGACCCAGTGCTCGGCTTTGGCTTTGTGGCGGGCAGTGAGAAACCTGTGGTGGTCCGCTCAGTCACACCAGGTAAAGTGACTCATCGGCTATTTGGCTGTTATCAGCGACGATACAGTACAGCCTAAAAGCAGGCTAATACACTGTTAGATGTTAACGAAACGGGAAATCCACTGCTATGGTTTGAACGGATGAATCATCGATTTTAACAAGACCAGATGAGTAAGCAAGCGCTCATTAAAGTTGGCACACAGGAAGTGTGTGAGGAAAAGATAGCTGCCTAGTTTGTACAATTAAATGTAGTTGGTGTGTGTGTGTGTGTGTGTGTGTGTGTGTGTGTGTGTGTGTGTGTGTGTGTGTGTGTGTGTGTGTGCGTGCGTGCGTGCGTGCGTGCGTGCCTGCGTGTGTGTGTGTGTGTGTGTGTGAAGTGAAGTGAAGTATATTTATATAGCGCTTTTCTCTAGTGACTCAAAGCGCTTTTACATAGTGAAACCCAATATCTGAGTAACATTTAAACCAGTGTGGGTGGCACTGGGAGCAGGTGGGTAAAGTGTCTTGCCCAAGGACACAACGGCAGTGACTACGATGGCGGAAGCGGGGATCGAACCTGGAACCCTCAAGTTGCTGGCACGGCCACTCTACCAACCGTGCTATACGTGTGTGTGTGTGTGTGTGTGTGTGTGTGTGTGTGTGTGTGTGTGTGTGTGTGTGTGTGTGTGTGTGTGTGTGTGTGTGTGTGTGTGTGTGTGTGTGTGTGTGTGTGTGTGTGTGTGTTCTGGCAATGCTTACTTAATGGGGACATCGCTCTGTTTACACAGTCACCTTTAGGGGACCTCTGACGGTATGGGGACAAAAAAACAGGTCCCCTAAAAGGAAAGCTTTATAAATGATAGTCAGATCCATTCTGAAGATGCCTAAGTGATTTTTAAGCTTTGGCCCATAAAACATGTTTACTGGTTAGTTTGAGTGTGCTTCAGTAATGTCACAGAAGATGCAGGATTTGCTTTAACATTTAAGTGGTGAAACTCCCTATAAGAGGACAGCTGCAGTGCTGTATTCTGAGGATCATGTCATATTTAATTTGAACTTTTTTTTTTTTTAAATGGTCCTCAGTAGTCACGTACAAATTTGTGTGAATTATGCTAAAATTATTTAAATTTGGTCGCCATGAACCATATTAACTCTTTTTCCCCAGGCTCCCCAGTAAGAATGATAAGCACAATCCAGAGATTTAAAGACGTGTATGAGCTAACTGGGAAGTGGCCATTTTACTTTTTTTTTGTATACCTCCAAAACCTGTAGAAAGAGTGGTCCCCACAAGTGATGATCAAAAACTTGGTCCCCATTCGAAATGATAACCAGTATGTGTGTGTGTGTGTGTGTGTTAACAGGGGGCCCATCAGAAGGCAAGTTAATCCCAGGGGACGAGATCATCATGATCAATGATGAGCCTGTCAGTTCTGCACCCAGGGAGAGGGTTATTGACCTCGTCAGGTATAGTAGGACTATGACATCATAAGGCCTTTTAAGGACATGTTTACTGTTCACTGTCAGTAGAAGTGTGGCATTTTTCAGTCAACCTAACAAGTAGTGATGTCAATACAACAACAACGCACGATTCGATTCCCATTCTTGGGGCGACGATTTAATTCAAAATCGATTCTCGATTTAAACCGATTTGCACAATAGTTTATTTGGTTAAAAAAAAAAAAAAGATAATAAAACCTTTTCAAAACAGGTTACAGCAGGGGTGTCAAACGTACGGCCCGGGATCAGTTTGCTAAGTAAAAAAAAGAGCAGATATTTTTGAATGAAAGAAACTGCTGTTCTAAATGTGTCCACTAGATGTCGCAATAGCAATTCTTTGTATTTTTGTAGATCAGGGGTCCCCAAACTACGGCCCGCCAGCGTCCAAAATCAGGCCCGCGGGAAGTCCCAAGTATAAAAAAAATAAATAAAAAAAATTATGTCTTTTCTTAACCACTTTGTACCGCTTGCTACTCACGGTGTCTCCTAGCCTCTCAGGCAAATCATATTGTCTAAAAATGCATTTTCTCATCGATAACGTGACATCATCGCGTGTGTGGAAAGTGCGTCATATATATCTAATATATACATGATAAATGATAAATGGGTTATACTTGTATTGCGCTTTTCTACCTTCAAGGTACTCAAAGCGCTTTGACAGTATTTCCACATTCACCCATTCACACACACATTCACACACTGATGGCGGGAGCTGCCATGCAAGGCGCTAACCAGCAGCCATCAGGAGCAAGGGTGAAGTGTCTTGCCCAAGGACACAACGGACGTGACTAGGATGGTAGAAGGTGGGGATATATGTATATATCTATATATATATCTATATATCTATATATCTATATATATATATATATATATATATATATATATATATATATATATAGATATATATTAATATAGATATATATACATATAATATATATATAGATATATATATATATTAATTAATATATATATACATTAATATAGATATATATATATATATATATATATATATATATATATATATATATATATATATATATATATATATATATATATATATATATATATATATATATATATATAGATATATATATATATATATCTAATGGCGACTTGTCCAGGGTGTACCCCGCCTTCCGCCCGATTGTAGCTGAGATAGGCTCCAGCGCCCCCCGCGACCCCGAAGGGAATAAGCAGTAGAAAATGGATGGATAATATCATTTAATATATATATATATATATATATATATATATATATATATATATATATATATATATATATATATATATATATATATATATATATATATATATATATATATATGTCTTAATTAGATTATCCAAAAAATAGTGCTCGATACCGTGGTAGAGCGTAATATGTATGTGTGGGAAAAAATCACAAGACTATTTCATCTCTACAGGCCTGTTTCATGAGGGATTTCCTCAATCCTCAGGAGATTTTAAAGATGCAACCTATGCTTAAAAGAGAAACTGTTTATCATATACCGCCCAGAGTTGTCATCCCTCAACAAGCGCAGCGAAATTGTATCAGCATGCCGTCACAGAAGGAAACACCTCCTAGGTAACACATGAGTCAATCACCACGCCCCCACGCCTGCCTGTACCCACCCGCTCTGTGCCCTATATAAACCATGGTATGTGAATGCTTCCATTAAAATCTCCTGAGGATTGAGGAAATCCCTCATGAAAGAGGCCTGTAGAGATGAAATAGTCTTGTGATTTTTTCCCACACATACATATATATATATATATATATATATATATATATATATATATATATATATATATATATATATATATATATATATATATATATATATATATATATATATATATATATATATCAAATATATATATATATCTAATATATATAGATATATATCTAATATATATATCAAATATATATCTAATATATATATATATCAAATATATATATATATACAGCCCGGCCCCCGGCCAAATTGTTTTAACCTAATGTGGCCCCCGAGTCCAAAATTTTGGGGACCCCTCTTGTAGATGATGCTACATGTGTAAAAAAAATAACCACATGATGTTAGTGCACCAGTTGAGGAAAATGAGCAAACTACATAAATAACATCCTGTAATTTGATTTTGATATTATTTTTGTATCTTGATAGATTGAAAATTAACACCAATGAGTTGACTGATGAACATTATCACATAATTTATTCAGAAAGTACAAATAACGACAAATAAAGATAGAATACTATTAACCGCAAGATGTAAGTGTAAAAAAAATCCAACAACATTATGATGTGTACATTTTCAGAATGTGCTTGTTCTATTTATAAACAAAGAAAACAATCTGAAGTTGTCTTTATTTTTCAGTTATCGTGCCGTGATTTTACCAGTCCGGCCCGCTTGGGAGTACATTTTTCTCCATGTAGCCCTCGATCTAAAATGAGTTTGACACCCCTCGGTTACAGCTTACAAAAGCTTGTCTTGGCTGCTGAGTTATACGTTCAGCAAGTAACGGTGAGATGGCCTGAAATTTTTTTTTTTTTTTTTTTCCCGCATCGATTCTTGAAAACTATAAATCGATTTAGAATCACTATAAATAAGAATCACGATTTGGATGTGAATCAATTTTTTTTAGCACCTACTAACAGTAATACCTGGGTCATCAAGAACATATTCACCAGAAGAGTACAATACTACCTTAATTTACAGGCTTAATTGGGTCTGTTTCGGAGTCTGGCCCCTTAGTTCCAGTGAAAGGAACTTTGAATGCTCCAGGATAGCAAAACATTTTGGACAATTCCATGCTCCCAACCTTGTGGGAACAGTTTGGAGCGGGCCCCTTTCTCTTCCAACATGACTGTGCACCAGTGCACAAAGCAAGGTCCATAAATGGATGAAGTTGAACCCGCACAGAGTCCTGACCTGAACACGATAGAACACCTTTGGGGTGAATTAGAACAGAGACTGAGAGCCAGGTCTTCTCGACCAACATCAGTGTGTGACCTCACCAATGCGCTTTTGGAAGAATGGTCGAAAATTCCTATGAACACACTCCGCAACCTTATGGACAGCCTTCCCAGAAGAGTTGAAGCTGTAATAGCTGCAAAAGGTGGACCGACATCATATTGAACCCTATGGGTTAGGAATGGGATGGCACTTCAAGTTCATATGTGAGTCAAGGCAGGTGGCCAAATACTTTTGGCAATATAGTGTATATTATTAGATATTACACTAATTTGCGTGATAACGTATAACACAAAGCTAAGTTGCAATATTTCATTCCGATAGATATACCTAGACACCCTTGAAGGAGGCTACAATTCCCTACAAAGTTCACACTGCACCCAAGGAGCAAACTAGGTGTTACTGGCAACACAATAGGGAGTACTGTGGTGAAGTAACAGCATACACCATGAGACATCAGCGTGCATCACTAGATGACAAATTAGAAGATCATTGGGAGATTCTGTAGTGCGAGCATGTGGTATCTGTACAACAATTCAAGGAACATTGCCCAGAATGGCTGCTCCTTCGCAGCTTCTGTTGTCTTCAATGACCACCACAGAGAACTGCCAAGAGCCTAACCGCTGCCAAAAAAAACCCACATTTGCTTGTGTTGGTCAGTCCACGTCAAGAGTATTACAATCTAATGTAGTTCTTGTGCTTGATTTTTACAGGAGCTGCAAAGAGTCCATTTTGTTGACCGTCGTTCAGCCGTACCCAGTAAGTGTCTTCCAATTCCTCACCCATATAACCAAAAGCCCTACCTCTGAAACCAAAATGTAGAATGTGTAATTAGTGCCAATGCTTGGCTGTCATGGATTGGTTCACCAAGCGTCTGCAAGTGTCAACAGTAGGGCTATCTTCAAATAGTCGGATATTCAACGATTCGATTCGGAGGAGTCTGATTCAACTATCAACCTCACAGTCAAATTTTCTGGAATTAATAGAGGGTGAGTTAATACCTTCTGGTGCTGTTCATGCAGCAAGTGTGTTGGGAGGCTAAATTGATTGCGTTCATTACTGTTACGTGCAGTGGAGAAGGAGACGGCACTAGCCTTAAGCGTGTTCATTAAAATAATAGAATGACGTGTGCAGGTAATCCAAATACGTGTGGTGTGACTACGTGAAGCGATTATATGTTGAGTCTTACCGGGAGGTGTTGAAGGGGTGTTTTGAGGTAGGTGCGGAAGTCCAGAAGGAGCAAGGCAGGTTCGGAGGTCCGTGGGTGTTGCAGGTCCCAGGTAGCCAGGACAAGCAGTCAGATAATAATGTCCTGTTAAACAGGAGGAAAAAGCACACAGAACGTTTCAGATGTTTACAGACTGGTCGCTCTCATCAGAATTTATTAACATAAATTACAAATCCACAATTTACTTCATTTCCCATATATTTTGTCACTTTGTGTTATCATGTCAATGTATTTTACTTTATCTTCACCTCTATTTTCATCAAAACACTCAATAAACTATCATTAAACCGTTACTGTATCACTGGAGTTATAATTACCATAACAATACTGTATGCCTTTGCCACATATTTTCACACAACCCACATCATCACTCCAAAACATACAATATAGTGCCCAATTAGACATTATTTCACTGTCTTGTCTTTCTCAGGAATATTCACCTTTAACTTAATGCACAATTTAGCAACATTCATTTAAATACTTTACTTTTCTCCATATTCTTCTTCTTATAATAGCAGCTTTAAGTTACTGTACTTGAAATGTTCATTGGCCATTCCTGAGAGCTTAACTTATACAACCATGTCCAAACACAATAAAATAGCATGTAAAACCTATTTCAGAACACACACATTATACAAATATACATTATAAAATCAATAAGAAAACGGGAGATCTAATTTGGGAGTCTGAATTAGGATCAGAAGTTCCTATATAAACATTGCACACTCACTTCGCCATTTTGTATTGATTACTGCAGCTGTGCACTGGATTCATTCACAAATACAAACTACAACTCACAAACACTTTAGAGTTAGGCACCACCATCAGAATGTGTACTTAAACTTATAAAGATCACATGGATATTATTCAGTGAGTTGATTCACCAAAACCAACCTGTTAAACAGGAGGAAAAAGCACACAGAACGTTTCAGATGTTTACAGACTGGTCTCTCATCAGAAGACGAGAAGCTTCCGGTCTGCAGGTGATCGCATTCAATTGGGAAGAAACGCCCTACTGCCCCCTACTGACCAATGTGAATACTGATAAATGTGGAATGACAGCTCCAAAAACGAATTCAAACCATAAAATAAAATAAATAAATCAACACAAAAATGTGACACATTATGGGTGGGTCACATGGGCAAGCAAGAGGCCAAGGGCAGGAGCGAGGCGTCAGAGTCCGTGTCTAGGCGAGAGGTCGAGATCCAGGAAGGCAGCAAGAAGACAGGAGGGAATCCGGGGAGACGAGACACACGGCTCGAATCCAGGGAACGAAGAGGAGATGCATGGTGACGACACAGGACAGGACACAATGAGCACCAAGGAGGGGAAACACAGAGAGCAAGGAAGCACGTAGGCGAGGAGAGCTAGATACGTGTAGGGCTTACTGTATGAGACAAGTAGCTGCGTTCTGGCACTGGAACGCAGGATCCGCTGGCTTTTGAAGGACGTGGAGCTCTCATCAGCGAGAAGAACGCCCGTGGGCTTGTCCAGAGGCGCGCTCAGAGGAGCGCACAGCAGGCTGTGGCGGCAGGAGTTTGAGCTGTAACAATTACGTTTTCTTTAAATATTAGTCAAATAATATTGTGTGTAGACAAATACTTTTCAGAGAGTAACTGTCATGACCTGTTGTCTGGTTGTGTCTGACTTTATGTTTAGTATTACTCCTCCTTTAATTAAGTCTAGTTTTGTTCCTAGCTCTTTTTTGTTTACATTCCAATGATAGGAGCCTTAAGCTCACACCTGTCCCTCATCCTGATTAGCCTCCCCACTTGCTGATGCCAATTATCGTTTCACTTTATATTCCGTGTCATCCAACCTACATTTGACAGGTACGTTAAGTGTCGAGCTATGCAAAGATAGCGCTCCCTTGTTTGCTTTTTAATTTGTGTCAATGGTATGTGCTACTTAGACTTAGACTTAGACAAACTTTATTGATCCACAAGGGAAATTGTTCCACACAGTAGCTCAGTTTCAAAGGATTGAAAGGGTAAGGATAATGCAGGTATTAAGTAGACTAAAAATGTACCATTGTAGCAATATGCCAAATGTGATAAACAAACCTCGAGCTTCAAGTGCTCCTTCCTAGCAGCACAACATATTTTGTATTTTTGCCTTTGTCATTGGAAATAAAACATCATTTGTAACCGCACGTTGCTTCCTGCAGTCTTTTGCATCCTAGGAGACACGACAGTCGCAACAATGCGCCCACAACGTAACAGTAAAAAATAAATCTTAGTTTGGCTATCAATTTAGCAATCCTTTAGAGAGGCAGTTGCTTCCCAGTGTAACGTCTCCGGAATCAGTTGCCGTGTTTTGGCCTCCTGCATCTGTTATTATAAAACATCTATTTGTCTGTACTAGGGTTGTACGGTACACCGGTATTAGTATAGTACCACGATACTAATGAATCATATTCGGTACTATACCGCCTCTAAAAAACACCGGTCTCCCACCCCCCGCCGTCGTCACATCGTGTCATTGCTGGTTTACGAGCAGACGAGCATGTTCGACAGCGCACAATCTCGGAGTACTTACAAACAGACAATGGGTGTAGACAGAAAATGGAGAACGGACGCATTTTGGCTTAAAAACTAACGATAAAGGTGAAGTTATAACACTGAATCGCCCACAGGAAGAGGTGCTTTAAGAAATGGCTAGCTAGCTAGTGGCTAAAGTCCATTCGGGGTCGGCAGTGTTTTAGCTACTTCTAAATCACTAATCCTCGCCTTTATGGTGACAAATAAAGTACGTTTCTTACAAGTATCATCCCTGCAGGACGAGGAATAGCTAAACATGCTTCACTACACACCGGGGCTCACCGGCGTCAAAATGTAAACAAACACCATTGGTAGATCGACACCTGACATCCACTGTAATGATACCAAGTACAGGAGCGTATCTAGTCGATACTACTATGATAACGTCAATATTTTTTGGCATCACAACATCTTCTTTCGTTTTTAAAAATGTATATCATGTTTATAAACTCAGGAAATACGACCCTTGACACATGAGGACTTTGAATATGACCAATGTATGATCCAGTAACGACTTGGTATCGGATTGATACCCAAATTTGTGGTATCATCCAAAACTAATGTAAAGTATCAAACCCCAGAAGAATAAATGATTATTTCATTTTAACAGAAGTGTAGATAGAACATGTTAAAAGAGAAAGTAACCAGATAATTACAGTAAATGAACAAGTAGATTAATAATTAATTTTCTACCACTTGTCCTTAATAATTTTGACAAAATAATAGAACGGAAAATGACACAATATGTTACTGCATACGTCAGCAGACTAAATTAGGAGCCTTTGTTTGCTTACTTACTACTAAAAGACAAGTTGTCTTGTATGTTAACTATTTTATTTAAGGACAAACTTGCAATAAGAAACATGTTCAATGTACCCTAAGATTTTTTTGTTAAAATAAAGCCATAATGCAAATTTTTGTGGTCACCTTTTTTTAGAAAAGTATCGAAATAATATTGTTATCGGGACAACAATAGTCTGTACACAAGAATATTTTACAAATAGTGTTGTGAGGATGTTTCTACATTGGGAACATGATTAAGGCTCATCAGGACGCTACGCTGTCACACATGGAGCTCGCCGCCCAATTGCGTGCCTCTGGCCGGCAGAATCCCGCAGTCGGTGCCAGAGGTGTAACTTCCCTCTCTAAAAAGATAACAATCCTTGCGGAGGTTCACATATGAAAACTTTGTTACGACTTATACTTGCTCTATTTAGTCAAGTTTGATGTCCTCTTGGCGCTGTGTGCCAGAGCAGACCAGATCTTTATTTTGTTCGCTTTAACGAAAGTCTATATTTGTTTCATAGGCAGTGTTGGGTTAGTTACTGAAAACCAGTAACTACTTACAATTACTAGTTACTTTATTTCAAAAGTAACTCAGTTACTAACTCAGTTACTTACACCAAAAAGTAATGCGTTACTGTGAAAAGTAACTATTTAGTTACTTCTTTTTTTCCCCCTTTTTTTAAGGCTCCTATTAATGCCCTTTTAGCCTTCATTTCAGTACTGTTATTGCACTGGAGAATAATACAATCTGTTGATCAACTTGACATGCATTTGCATCACTGAACTCAGAAAGCAATGTGGTCTACATACAACACACAAAGACAAAGATATGTTTCAAAGGGCCAATTTATTTCAGGCCAGAAAAAATTGACAAAACTATTTTAAATAGCTGCATTATAATGGAACTTTAACTTTAACTCTAAGTAGATAGGATCTTTGATCCAAGACACAACTTACATTTAACTAAAATGTTATTTTCTTTGTGCTCGACAAAAGAAAAGTATTGAGAATGTGTCCATGTTAAAAAACTTGACTTCTGGCTTCGCCATGATGTCTTGTTAGTTGTTATGAGAGTAGCGTATGTGTGTGTGTGTGTGTGGCCCTTTAAGATATGACAGCATGAGAGGTGAGTGACGTCAGTGAGTGAGTGGGCGAGAGAGGTGAGGGAGCGGCGACAGTGATTGCGTGTAGGTGCTCTAGCTTGGTGGATGGCTGCGGGGAGGCGTGCTTTCTGTGGGTGGGGGAAAGCACGCCTCTTCTTTTCCACCGGAGCGCTCCAATAAAACACACTCAGATCTTCAGTTTCTAGCCGATACTACATACAAATAACGTAAAATAACGCAGTAACGCATCATGCAGTAACGGTAACTGAGTTACTGTATATAAAAAAATAACGCGTTAGATTACTAGTTACCGCCGAAACTAACGGCGTTACAGTAACGCGTTACTTAGTAACGCGTTAGTCCCAACACTGTTCATAGGTACCTTTAATTATCTTTGAAAAATGTGTGTAATGTGCAGAAGCACATCCATGTAACGTTACTGAGATCTTGTGACCAGTCAGTATAAACTACTACATATAACCATCTGTTTATTTCTCTCCAAAAAAATCATAAATTCAACTGATCCTCGCCGATGGGCAAAATCTAACATATCAGATTTCCATCCATCCATCCATTTTCTAACGCTTATTCCCTTTTGGGGTCGCGGGGGGCGCTGGAGCCTATCTCAGCTACAATCGGGCGGAAGGCGGGGTACACCCTGGACAAGTCGCCACCTCATCGCAGGGCCAACACAGATAGACAGACAACATTCACACTCACATCCACACACTAGGGCCAATTTAGTGTTGCCAATCAACCTATCCCCAGGTGCATGTCTTTGGAAGTGGGAGGAAGCCGGAGTACCCGGAGGGAACCCACGCAGTCGCGGGGAGGACGTATCAGATTTGACTATGAAAATTGCTTAATCGAAGACAGCCCTAATCAACACTATCGTCTAAAACCTGGTGCTCTGTACCAAACATGCCAAATGTCAATGCATCCAAGGCATTGGGACATGATTACACAAAAATCTGTTGTGCTGGACCAGTCTTCTCATGTATTGAAACTGACCTCAGATAAACCCGCCACAAGTGAACATTTCCCAACCACTGAGCGCCAGATGGCGACCATAACTGAGCCAAGTGCATAGTCACTCGCTGTTTTTAGGTCACACGACCAGTCGATTGAATCGTGGGTTGACTTTACAATAATTACAGCACAGCCGGGCTGAAATATTGCAATACTCTCCAATCAGTTGACATTGATCAGAGGTGTGTTGTACCATGAACCATTTTGTTGGCTTTAGAAAGCAAATAAACTTGAATAAAGATTTTATTTGCAGAAAAAAATGTGTAGTGTTCATAATACTAAGAAGGACTAATCAGTTCTTCTGTAACAACGCCCATTTCCAGACTTTTCTTTTCAGTCTTACTTTAAAAAAATGTGTTTGATTGATGGACCGAAAGAACTGAATGTCCTTTAAAATGTCTCATGTCGCTTTCTTCTTCTCTCTCCCAAAGTCACCCAAGTCGGCATTCATCAGTGCAGCCAAGAAGGCCAAGTTAAAGACCAACCCTGTTAAAGTCCGCTTTGCCGAAGAGGTCATCATCAATGGCCAGCTCCCTGTAAGTCGCACCGAGCAGCGCTTTTGTCTCGTCAAAGCTGACACACTGGGGCAGTGAAGCCGATATTTCTTCCGCACGTTAACTAAGGGAGCTGATTTTTAAAAGGATAATCACAAAAGCTTGAAAGAACATATAATGGGTAAGTCACAAAGAGTCTGCTAGTGTGAAGTCAGCAGATGGTACAGTGAAGAGAAAAAGGGGACTGCTATAGACTATGTACAGAATGGGAACTTGCACAAACCAGTGATTAATTTCGTTTTCATCGGTGATTTGGTGGCGTTAGTAGAAAATGGATGGATGGGTTTTGTAATATTTATTATACAAATTTTTACAACATTCAAAATCATAAGTAAAATGGATTATTCTCAGAGGGTGAGATAACTCCTGGAAATTACTGGTTTAGAAATGCCAAAGTGTGTTCAAGTTAAAGGAAACGGCAGGCTGTCTTCTTCTAATGGATTTATTACAATCTTTGCAAGCTGGGTAATGTTTGCTGTGGTCTGCAACAACATGGCACACAAACAACTATCAGAAATGCAGCCAATATTACATACAGCTAATGCATCATGAGAAATGCAAATATAAATTGAATTAAGAGGATTTAAAGGAAATTAAATAAGCTCAAATATACCTATACATGAGGCATAATGATGCAATATGTACATACGGCTAGCCTAAATAGCATGTTAGCATCGATTAGCTTGCAGTCATGCAGTGACCAAATATGCCTGATTAGCACTCCACACAAGTCAATACCATCAACAAAACTTCACGCACAACATTAAAAGTTTGATGGACAAAATGACACATGGCATAAAACACGTCTGAGAAAGTCAGAGAAAGTTGTACATGTAAACAAACTATGGCGAGTTCAAGGACCACCAAAATTAGTAGGACAAAACGGCTTGAGTATTGTAAGAGGTTAGCTGTTTCCTGTCTCGAGTTCTCCTGTATCCTGTTCCTGTTAACCTGGTACCTGAGTCCTGTTTTCCTGTCTGATTCCTCTGTTTTTCTCCATCACGCCTGCCGTCTCTGCATCTTGGTGTTCGCCACCTGCAAATCCTGACAGAATACTCAAGCCGTGACTTGAGGACGAGGCAGGCATAAATAGTAGCCGGCTGATAGACACCAGGTGTGCCCTGGCTGCCAATCAGCAGCAGGTGAGGGGAAACAGTGCTCAGACAAAGATGTGTGAAGCGGTCACGAAAAAACACTAACACAACAGGAAGAGTCACCAAAATAAAAGTACAGGACAGGAATTAACCCAAAACACCGTAGGACATCAACAAAAGGGCACGGCTTGGTATTACCAGCCGTGACAAAAACATGATTTTAATGTCCAAAAAAATGAACCAGGAACCAGGCAAACTGGAGACAGCAAACAGGAACCAGCAAACAGGAAACAGGATACAAAATACGAGGAACCAGGAGACAGCAAACCGCATACAGCAAACAGGAACCAGGAAACAGCTAACAATACTCCAGCCCTGACTGGAGGGCGAGGCAGATATAAATAGTAGCCTGATTGGCAATTGCCACCAGGTGTGTCAGACTGCCAATCAGGGACAGGTGAGGGAAACAAGCGCTCAGGGAGATGTGCAGGAAAAGGAACCAAAACAAGAGCGCTGGCAGGAAATAAAACACAAACACAGAAAAACCCGAACATAACCAAACTGTCAGGGACAAGCCTGACAGGAAAGCATTCCTCTAAAAAAAAATTACGGATCGGTTTTCACAAATTTTAGGGCCAAGCTGGCACCTTATAGGTTGTTTTTGAAAAAAAATAATGTTTGTGTTACGGCTTTTGCTGCAAAATTTGTACAAAATTATCAAAATGCCATGTTTGCATTAAATGTGTGACGATCTGTCACTTCATTTCTGGTTGTGTGTCCTTGTTTTTAAGTTTATATCCTGTCAGCGCTCTTATTTTTGTTGCATTTCCTGCACGTCTCCCTGAGCGCTCGTTTCCCCTCACCTGTCCCTGATTGGCAGCCAGGCTCACCTGATTGCAGTTGCCAATCAGGCTGCTATTTAAGCCTGCCTCACCTGCTGTGCTCAAAGATTGTGATTATGTTTGAGAACCTTTGTATGCATGATTGCTTCTCCTCTGTTTAAGTATGTTAAAATCCTGTTTCCTGCATCTTGGGGTCACAACCGCCGCAGCCATGCGGGTTCCCGACAAAATGTGCATTTTTTCAAATTGGGAGTTTTAATTTTGGTTGTTCAAAACCATGCAGTTGCAACCCACATTCAACATTGATTTACTCTTCATATGCTGATTATAAGAACGCTCACAATAGTAAGATGTGGAGATGCAAATATAATCACTTAGCACTCGCAATGTAATTCATCAAGCCGGAACCTGTTGTACCGCCACTATATTCGTCTTCTATTATATTCTTTGTAGCACGTCTGGAATGTGTGGCTTTGCTGCGGTCAGAAGGAGGCGATTGCTGCAATATGACAGACGATGGAGAGAAAGTATATTCCTTGTATTCTTGTCGACAATCATACAAAACCCAAAACCAGTGAAGTTGGCACGTTGTGTTATATTCAATTTAATAAACTGCAAAGACAAGATATTTAATGTTCGAACTGAGAAACTTCTTTTTTTTTTTGCAAAAAATCATTAACTTTTAATTAATGGCAGCAACACATTGCAAAAACGTTAGCACAGGGGCATTTTTTACCACTGTGTTACATGGCCTTTCCTTTTAACAACACTCAGTAAACGTTTGGGAAGTGAGGAGACACATTTTTGAAGCTTTTCAGGTGGGATTCTTTCCCATTCTTGCTTGATGTATAGCTTAAGTTGTTCAACAGACCGGGGGTCTCTGGTGTGGTATTTTAGGCTTCATAATGCGCCACACATTTTCAATGGGAGAGATTCTGGACTACAGGCAGGCCAGTCTAGTACCCACACTCTTTTACTATGAAGCCACACTGTAACACGTGGCTTGGCATTTTCTTGCTGAAATAAGCAGGGGCGTCCATGATAACATTGGTTGGATGGCAACATATGTTGCTCCAAAATCTGTATGTACCATTCAGCATTAATGTTGCCTTCACAGATGTGTAAGTTACCCATGCCATGGGCACTAATACAGCCCCATACCATCACAGATGCTGGCCTTGCCGCTTACGTGCAGTGATTTCTCCAGATTCTCTGAAACTTTTGGCGATATTACAGGCCGTAGATGGTGAAATCCCTAAATTTCTTGCAATAGCTCGTTGAGAAATGTTGTTCTTAAACTGTTGGACAATTTGCTCATGCATTTATTCACAAAGTGGTGACCCTCGCCCCATCCTCGTTTGTGAATGACTGAGCATTTCATGGAAGCTGCTTTTATACCCAATTATGGCACCCACCTGTTCCCAATTAGCCTGTTCACCTGTGGGATGTTCCAAATAAGTGTTTGATGAGCATTCCTCAACTTTCTCAGTCTTTTTTGCCACTCGTGCCAGCTTTTTTGAAACATGTTGCAGGCATCAAATTCCAAATGAGCTAATATTTGCAAAAAATAACAAAGTTTACCAGTTCGAACGTTAAGTATCTTGTCTTTGCAGTCTATTCAATTGAATATAGGTTGACAAAGATTTGCTAATCATTGTATTCTGTTTTTATTTACGATTTACACAACGTGCCAACTACACTGGTTTTTGGTTTTGTATTGTATTTCTGTCAGAAATAAAGATTATTTGACATATTGTCTATCCAGCAACTCCATATTTGAGCTGATGCATGACTTATGTCTGCTGGTGTTTTTTTAGTGGTGTTTGTTTTTATATATGCTGTTAGTATATCTCCTATTTGGAAAAAAAATTCCTGTTTCAGCGCATCACTGCAGTTATTGCTGGTGTTGTGCCAAAAACACCGGTCGTCTCCCAGAACGCACCCTCGACCTGTTAAAAATAGGTTATGTTATAGCAGCAATCATGGAGAGGAAATGTAAAAAATCATAGTATATTTTGGCCCTGTGAAGAGGTGGCGACTTGTCCAGGGTGTACTCCGCCTTCCGCCCGAATGCAGCTGGGATAGCCTCCAGCAACCCACATGACCCCAAGAAGGACAAGCAGTAAAAATTGGATGGATGGATGGATGGATTGATAAATGGTGACACTGTAGCATACAGTCTCCTTTTGGAGCAGTTTCATGATATTGTTCATGTCAAAAATATATTTCTACAACTCTTATTTTTTTGTGATAGAGTGATTGGAGCACATACTTGTTGGCCACAAAAAAACATTCACGAAGATTGGTTCTTTTATTAATTTATTATGGGTCTACTGAAAATGTGACCAAATCTGCTGGGTCAAAAGTATACATACAGCAATGTTGGCCGAACAGTTCAATTTGTGTTTCATCTGACATCACATGGACAAAGATAAGACCTTCTGGAGGAAAGTTCTGTGGTCAGATGAAACAAAAATTGAGCTGTTTGGCCAAAATACCCAGCAATATGTTTGGAGGAGAAAAGGTGAGGCCTTTAATCCCAGGAACACCACCCCTACCGTCAAGCATGGTGGTGGTAGTATTATGCTCTGGGCCTGTTTTGTCAGAATCCCATTATGGAAATATGTGATTTGATGTCCCTTATATAGATATTGTGATGTATCGTCGATTATTTTTTTCCAATATGTCGATCATATGGTTGTGATACTATGATTGGAAAACTGTTCGCAAATTACTCTGCAATTCCCCTCCCGATTCCCTGCACCATGCAATAAGAATATGTGATATACTGAAGCTATCGATTATTCTTGGATTAATCGAGTGATCTATTGATTAGTTTGTTCGATTAATCGAGTAATCGGATAAAAGCCTCAATGTGGAGTTTACTATTGGAAAAATTGTTGAAGCAAACAAAAATATTTCTGCTTACGTTAACCTTCATTCTTTTTTGTAAAAAAATACACATCATCAACATTGATTCAGCACTTTAACATGTGTGCATTGATAAAAATAAAACCGCTCCGTTTTTTTTCTGTCACACAGATCACGGCACCCACACCACCGCTCTCATGTGCGCTCTATTATAGTGCAAAATATATTGCGTATTCAAAATTCCGGTAACTCCATGCTATCCGGTGTTTATTAATTTTTATTCGTACACTCATTAAATGATTAATCGAAGCAACATAATATATATCAAAGCTTTTTCGTAATCAAATTAATCGATTTAATCATTGCAGCCCTAATAATTACAATATTAAGATATCTTATTAGAAATCAAAGCATGTTTTCTTGATATGTAAAAGCGTATCTTGTTTAGGAGCACTATTGTCAGGTTCAAACACTGATGACATTTATTAAACAAGACAAGAAGCAAGGAATCAGAGACAGAATTAAATTTGGCTCAATTGAGGATAGACGTCATGACTGTACTCTTTGCACAGTCTCACCACGCTCTGACGAAAGATTGTACGCCTCCTCTTTTATTTGGACTTTCCCTGATTACATGGCAACAGCTGTTTCTAAGGGAGGGGGTCGTAAACATTCACCGCCTTTGGTTACAGAACAGTTGAAAGAAAAGGTCGTAAACAGTTCACAGAAAAGGTCGTACAACACTTCAAAGAAGAGGTCCCTGGAGGGGAGTCAGGTCCTGCTTCCTCTTCGCTCTGTAGATCTCAGGTCAAGACAATATATTTCTGTTGATTACAATACATTAAAAAGAAACATAACACCTTCATGTTGCTTCCCATCCTACACAGTGGAGTTTTACAAGCCTTCTTGGTAGTATCAAAGACAGCTTTTGTCTTCTCACGGGGAACTCATGGCAACACAAAGTTTTGTGATAACTTAGATACAATTATTCTAACAACTATGTTCAAGAACTACAGGGACATTATATTTTGCATAATGAGCTCTACTGACGCTCAGAGGTGAAAAAGGTCATGAGTCAAAGTAAGACAAACCAACTAAATTAAACATCTTTTTAAATGCATATGCAATAAAACAGTTCCTCTTTTTTTTCTTTTGAATGTTTTCCCCTGAGGATTCTTTTGTTCATTTGTTTTATTTTCATTCCACTCTCAGGAAACTGTGAAGGACAACTCTCTTCTTTTTATGCCAAATGTTCTGAAGGTCTACCTGGAGAACGGTCAGACTAAATCGTTTAAATTTGACAGCAACACTTCTATTAAGGTAGGTGACAAACGTCTAAAGTAGCGTTCACTCTATAGCAGGGGTGTCAAACTCCTTTTCATTAGGGGCCACATCACAGTTATGGCTGCCCTCAGAGGGCCGCTTGTAACAGTGACTAATATGTGAATATAAAGGATTTGCTTCATGGTATTAATACTATGCACTTCATTGTCATATATATATATTTTTGACACACAACGTAAAAACAACATACATACAGAAAAAAACGCTAAAAAACCTTAAAATTTACAATGGTTTTTACTGTAAATAGAAAGCTGTTTTTTTACAGTGAAATCTGGCAACTGAGCTGCCTCTTTTTTTTTTTTTTACCAAAAATGTTACTGTCATTTTCACAGTTCATAAGTTAAGCAGATACACTATATTGCCAAAAGTATTTGGCCACCTGCCTTTACTCACATATGAACTTGAAGTGCCATCCCATGGACTTATCCAAAATGTTTTGGTATCCTCAAGCATTCAAAATTAATTTCACTGGAACTAGAGGACCAAAAAAAACCAACCCCACACCATAATTCCTCCTGCACCAAATTTCACACTCAGCACAATGCAGTCCCAAATGTAGCGTTCTCCTGGCAACCTCCAAACCCAGACTCGTCCATCAGATTGCCAGATAGAAAAGCGTGATTCATCAGTCCAGAGAAGGCGTCTCCATTGCTCTACAGTCCAGTGGCGACGTGCTTTACACCACTGCATCCCACGCTTTGCACTGGACTTGGTGATGTATGGCTTAGATGCAGCTGTTCGGCCATGGAAACACATTCCATGAAGCTCTCTGCATACTGTACGTGGGCTAATTGGAAGGTCACATGAAGTTTGGAGTTCTGTAGCAACTGACTGTGCAGAAAGTGTTTGCACTATGCGCTTCAGCATCCGCTGACCCCTCTCTGTCAGTTTAGGTGGCCTACCACTTGGTGGTTGACTTGCTGTTGTTCCCAAACTCTTCAACTTTCTTATAATAAAGTTGACTTATATTGACTTAATATTTAGGAGCGAGGAAATTTCACGACTGGATTTGTTGCACAGGTGGCATCCTATGACAGTTCCACGCTGGAAATCACTGAGAGCGGCCCATTCTTTCACAAATGTTTGTAGAAACAGTCTCCATGCCTAAGTGCTTGATTTTATACAGCTGTGACCGGGCCAAGTGATTAGGACACCGGATTCTCATCATTTGGATGGGTGGCCAAATACTTTTGGCAATATAGTGTATTTAAGTATTTATTTATAATGTAATTTGTATGTGTTGTGTTATTAGGTAATAATAAGGTTTAAAATATACGCAATTGCTTTTCTTCTGCCAAAATGGAAAGAACTAATACATTCAAAAAAAAAGATAAAGTACTTTATTAATGCATATTATTTCTAGGCTTTTGCGGGCCACATGCCAGATCTGGCCGTCGGGCCTTGAGTTTGACACCTGTGCTCTATAGGCTGAACTTTAGTAACCACTTGACCTTGGGGCTCTTATTTAAAGTCAAATTATCAGTTAAACTTTGAAAAAAAAGTTACTGTATTGAGAGCATTCTTTGCTGTGGCGTTTGACCTTCCCACCTTTTTTTGAAGTGTTTTTTTTGTCTCTTCGAAAGGATGTCATCTTGACCCTGCAAGAGAAGCTTTCCATTAAGAGCATTGAACACTTCTCTCTGATTCTGGAGCAGCGAGCCGAAGGATCAGCCAGCAGGCTCATGCTCCTGCATGAGCAAGAGATGCTAACTCAGGTGGGATATTGTAGCACACAGATACTGTACATATACCATTTTTATTACTGTATGTCTTCTTACCCGACAGTAGTATAGGAAGTACAGCTGGAAATATTTTAGTCACTGAAGATCTTGAATACAGAATATATATACTATCCACTCAAAATAAGTCAACACAATTTCAAATAGTTGCTAACACAGGTGGGTACACCTCACAGTGGACATGCCAAAATAGTGTCTAATGTGTGAATATTGCGAGCATTATTGTTGGAAATCCAGCATAGCTCTAATATTGTGGCCAAACAGCTCAATTTTTCTTTCAGCTGACATCACATGGACAAAGATAAGACCTTCCGGAGGAAAGTTCTGTGGTCAGATTAAACTAAAATTGAGCTGTTTGGCCACAATACCTAGCAATATGTTTGGAGGAGAGAAAGTGAGGCCTTTAATCCCAGGAACACCAAACCTACCGTCAAGCATTGTGGTGTTAGTATTATGCTCTGGGCCTGTCTTGCTGCCAATGGAACTGGTGCTTTACAGAGAGTAAATGGGACAATGAAAAAGGAGGATTACCTCCAAATTCTTCAGGACAACCTAAAATCATCAGCCCGGAGGTTGGGTCTTGGGCGCAGTTGGGTGTTCCAACAGGACAATGACCCCAAACACACGTCAAAAGTGGTAAAGGAATGGCTAAATCAGGCTAGAATTAAGGTTTTGGAATGGCCTTCCCAAAGTCCTGACTTAAATGTGTGAACAATGCTGAAGAAACAAGTCCATGTCAGAAAACCAACACATTTAGCTGAACTGCACCAAGAGGAGTGGTCAAAAATTCAACCAGAAGCTTGTGGATGGCTACCAAAAGCGCCGTATTGCAGTGAAACTTGCCAAGAGACATGTAACCAAATATTAACATTGCTGTATGTATACTTTTGACCCAGCAGATTTGGTCACATTTTCAGTAGACCCATAACAAATTCATAAAAGAACCAAACTTCATGAATTTTTTTTGGGACCAACAAGTATATGCTCCAATCACTCTATCACAAATAAATAAAAGTTGTAGAAATGATTGGAAACTCAAGACAGCCATGACATTATGTTCTTCACAAGTGTATGTTAACTTTTGACCACGACTGTATATAATACTTCCCTTTCCTCTGTAAATGAAAGAGTTTCAGACACCAGGCATAGGTATAGGGTACAAATTGACCCACGAGGTCAACAAGATGCTAAGTTGCAACACACTCTTCCAATTCAGAATGTTTAGCTTTTTCTGATTTAATGACACACTCCTTATCTTGGACGGATGCTCTAGGTGACAAAGAGGCCAGGGTCAAACAAGATGAAGTGTTTTTTTCGCATCACTTTTGTCCCAAAGGACCCCCTCGAGCTGCTTAGAAGAGATGCAATAGCATTTGAGTACCTCTATGTCCAGGTGAGTAACGATGCTTAAATGTTACAGCTACTTCATGGTTGACATGTTTAGTTACAGTAATCCGTGCTTGTAATCAGAATGTAGACTTTGGTAAGGTGTCACTGAAATGTAACCTTTTATCCTCTCCCGCTCCCTCTCTCTCTCTGACTTCTCCAGAGCTGTAATGATGTTGTACTGGAGAGATTCGGGTCGGAGCTAAAATATGACACTGCTCTCCGTCTCGCTGCACTGCAAATGTATATTCTAACCATCAGTACCAAGCAGTCGCAAAAAGTGTCCCTCAAGTACATCGAGTAAGTACAATTGGTTTTACATACAGTACTGTAGCAGTTCTCACAGCCTTCTATCGCTAAAATCCTTTGGAATACCTAGAGCAGGGGTTGGCAACCCAAAATGTTGAAAGAGCCATATTGGACCAAAAATACAAAAAAATAATCTGTCTGGAGCCGCAAAAAATGAAAAGCCGTATATAAGTCTTATAATGAAGGCAACACATGATGTAAGTGTCTATATTAACTATGCTAGCCTACTATCAAAATGACTATGTGTCGCAGGCTGAAGCAAATCTTCGTTGACAGAAATGTTGAAATGTAATATTTAGTCTACACATTTTTACAACATTAGAAAACATTAGTACATCAGAGGCTACTCAGAACGTGAAATAACTCCTGGAAATGACTGGCTTTTAATGGCCAAAGGTATAGATGTGTGTGTACAAGCTAAAGGAAACGGCAGGCTGTCTTCTTCTAATGGATTTATTACAATCTTTGGCAGGATAGGTAATGTTTGCTGTGGTCTGGAACAACATGGCACACAAACGAAATACAGCCAATATTACATAGAGATAATGTGTCATGAGACATGCAAAACTAAATGAGGATGAAACAACAAAGAGGATGAAAGTGAAGGATACCATCATTTATGTCCCCACATCACCATTGCTGGAGAAATACTATACAGAAACACATTTACGCACTACTGGGCATTGTACAAAATGGGTTATTTTCTGGCGCATTTAAATATCAATAAACCCGCATCAGCAATTAAAACATATCTTATGTGGTACTGTCAAGATTAAAATTGCAAAAAACATGATAAACGTGAAAAAAAATAAAAATAAAATATCTGAACTCACATTTCCTCTCCGGGATAGCTGAGCTGGCTTCCGGGGTTGGCCGACATCGTCTCACAAGTTGTAGTTTCTCTTTAAATATCCTTCTTGAAAATGACCTTGCAAATATATGTGTTGTCTTGTCTAATCATAAAAGATGCAGACGAGGCGTGTTGGGTGAGTTCTTAAAGTTTACTCCACAGAGTGCTCATCAAAAACATCCAGCCTGCCGGCATGTCTACATTCAACAACCTAAATGGGGCTACTGCGCATGCTCTTCACTACGGTGGCATGCTGGGTAATGTAGTTCTTATGTTACCTCGATCATAACATCACAATATATATCTGCCTTAGGCCAGCTAAAAGGCCTTACTGACAACTCGTGATCTGATTGGCTAACGCAACTGTCTGTCAAATGTTTGCGTCCGTTCACTTAGAGCCTCCGGCAGATTTCGTACAGCATGGCAACATAAGCTAGCAGAATTCTGATTGGATAAAAACTCTATAACCTAAAAACAACAGCGCTGGAAGGAGCGTAATATAACATGAAGAGAATATGAATACTTTCAGATATTTAGGGAAAGTAAATTTAAAAATATTTTTATCTTTAATTATGATCATGATTTCTGGTTATGTTAGAGCAGCGGAGAAGGCATTGCTGGCCCTGACGGCACACCACTGTGTTCTAGTAATACCATCCATAATTTCTCCCTGAAAAAATCAGTCACCTTGTAAATATTGTGGGATTTCCACTGTTTTCCACAATACTAATTTGAAGTAATAAAAATGAGAACCAAGTTGTTACTGTACAGTGGAAAAGCAACATGAGCTGCTGGTGGGTAACCCAGATATCGAGCTGTTAGGGCAACATCCACTGATCCAACATGAGGAGTATTTTGCCATTAGGATTGATTGACCTTCTGTAATGTTCATGAATTGTTTGTCCCTCAGGAAGGAATGGGGTCTAGGCTTGTTTCTGCCCCCTGCAGTGCTGTCAAGCATGAAAGAGAAGAACATCAAAAAAGCCCTTACTCACATCCTCAAAACCAACCAGAACCTGGTTCCGCCTGGTAAAAAGGTAACTGCTCTCTGTTATTGCCATGAAAAATATTGCTTTCACTTACTGTAACATTTCAAAACTATTCTGTGTGATTGTTATTAACAAGACATTGTATTGTTTTAAAAAAAAAGAAATATGAGAAATATTTGCGTCAATCATTGCTGACTATATCTAATGTTGTGCATTGTAGCTAACTGCCTTGCAGGCTAAGGTCCATTATCTGAAGTATCTCAGTGACTTGAGGCTCTATGGAGGCCGAGTGTTTAAGTCCACACTTATTGTGAGTGAAACCATCAGTTATATTTCATTCATTTTAGGAACAGGCATGCAGCATAATCAGATAAACGTGTCAGTTCATTTCGCATGTGGAAGTGATAGCAGTGATGACTTGGTCTTTCTTTTCACAGCAAGGCGAGAAGCACACAGATGTGACTTTGCTGGTCGGGCCCAGATATGGCATTAGCCATGTGATTAATACCAAAACCAATCTGGTGGCACTTCTGGCTGATTTCAGCCATGTCAATCGCATTGAGATGTATGCAGAAGATGAAAACAAAGTCCGAGTGGAGCTCCATGTTCTGGACGTTAAGGTTGGACTCTGTTCTATTGTCTTAACCCAAAGCATTTTTTTTTAGCTTAATGTCACTTCCTTATCTGCCACTCACACAGCCCATTACTCTGTTAATGGAATCTACTGACGCAATGAATCTGGCCTGCCTGACTGCTGGCTACTACAGATTACTGGTGGACTCTCGGCGTTCTATCTTCAATGTGGCCAAGAACACTGACAGTATGGGAACATATGTAATAAAAGACAAATAGGTTAATTCCTTTCAATTTTTTTGACTTGTATTCCTCTTTGCAGATCATGCAGCCAGGATAAAGCAGAACTACCAGCCCATTGAATGCACGTACAGCATGCCACAAAAGGGATATGAAGACAGGAACAACCAGAGGTGCAGCCAAGACTTTTCAGACCCGGAG
Source organism: Entelurus aequoreus (assembly GCF_033978785.1). NCBI lineage: Eukaryota > Metazoa > Chordata > Actinopteri > Syngnathiformes > Syngnathidae > Entelurus > Entelurus aequoreus. Next base: position 18,262,854 of record NC_084744.1, on the reverse strand, counting down.
TTTGAATACTTGGAACGTGGCAAATGTGAAGGCCCACCAGCCTACATGGCAGAGCTCCACCAGGCTCAGCACTCAATACATATGGCAGAAAGAGCAGAGTTCTGCCGGTTACCATGCTCCCAAACATACCTTAATGTCCCAAGAACCAAAGACCAAGAACCCTCTAGGAGTGCAAAAGTATCTTTCATATTTGGAGATCCTCCCTTAGACACTGTTAACCCCCAAAATCTCGGCTACCAGAGACTGATGGACGAAAGTTCAGAAATAATAGACAATCACAGCCCCGTGTACAGGCGTCTTGATGAGGACTACAAGATGATGGACGCCCTTGAAGACGGCGATGGGTATCAATATTCAACCAAAATGTTCGAGGAGCCGTTGCTGCACGATATCTGCTATGCAGAAACAACAGATGATGCTGAAGACGAGGATGACATCAGCTGCGAAGAGGACATTATGATGAGTGACATTGACAAACCTGCATTGCTCTCCCTCTCAGAGTCCAGTGATGACATCATTGACTTGACCTCCCTTCCACCGCCACCAGAGGGCAACGATGAGGAGGATAATGACGTACTGCTGCACTCTCTTAATCTGGCCATCGCTGCTCCTCCTCCTGGCTTCAGGGACAGCTCAGATGAGGAGGAGCACCAGGAGGCTGGGAATCAGGCCCAGGGGGGCCGCAATGATATCCCAGTGTCCCTCATAGATTCAGTGCCCGTCCGTAGAGCACAGAACCAGGGGGAGCCCTTCGACGATGCTGTTGTGTCTACTTTGCAGGCACTTGAAGCCCTTGCTGCATCTGAGGACCCCGCACAATCTGAGAACAACACAGGTTCCCCTTTCACTATTGTAACATTCATTCATTAACACACACCTCAGCATTTCACTTCACTTGTTTATTGCTGTTCTTTTTTCCAATAAAACCCATTTTGTTCTATATTTCCATTTGTGTGAGTTTCTTCATTCATTTGTGCATCCTCATTAATGTTCATTACTGTAGTATTAATTTGTGCATATTTGTTGATTTTTCTTCCTTTGAACCTAAACCTAAAATGTTAGTGATCATACCAAAATGATTGTTGTCACAAAGAGTTCAACTACCATCTTTCCCATTCACTCATCCCATGTTATAAATATTTTCTTGATTCCTAAAATGAATTTGTTAATGAGGTATTTGTCTTTCTCTGGCACACAGGTGTACAAATGTTACGAGCGTTTAGTCCCGAGTCATCAGATTCTGGCAATGAGACCAACTCGTCTGAGATGACGGAAAGCTCCGAGTTGGCCATCGCACAGAGGCACTCGGACAACCACCTGAGGATGCATGTAGGTGTGACGGATGTTTACCACACCACCAATGATGAAAAGACAGAGGCACTTGGCGATGGCGGAGCCGGGACTGTGCAGGAGCATCAGGTTGAGGAGCTCAAATCTGCTGCCACGGCTTCCTCCCAGCTTTTCCACTCAGATGGTGGTGAGATGGAGCCAGAGACAATGGAAAACAAATCGGTCAGTGACTACTTCACTAAGATGCACATTGGCTCACTTATGAGCAGGCACGGAGGGAAACAGCGGGAGCCAGAGAACCGAATCCAAAGAGAGATGTGTAATTCCTCTGAAAGATGTCAGGTGACCTCCCAAGAGCTAGCTAAAGAAGAGGAGATGCATCTTGTTGGAAAGTACAACACGTTCACTGTGAGAGATTCCTATTATGTGAATCAGCTCGATCTGGGACGAACTCCACTCCAAGACCAGCATCGAAAATGGCTGCACAGAGCGCCCGGAAAAAAAATGGACGAGACTCTCTCTCCAGAATATGTGAATGAGTCAGAGGCCTCCCACACAGACAGGTTGACAGTGAAGGGAGGGAAACAGGATTCGGATGAAAGAAGCCAACCGTCAAATGCCCAACTTCGCTCTCCCTCTAAAGAACCGGAGGTGGCTGATACTTCACGGGACGGTGAGCAGCAGATTAAGAATACGCCGTCGGATCAAGATGTCACAAGACTATACGAATACCACTTGAGCAAGCGCATGTCATCCTTGCAGAGTGAGGGGGCTCATTCTCTTCAAAGTTCACAATGTTCCTCCATAGACGCCGGCTGTAGCACGGGCAGCAGCAGTTGTGTCACTCCAATGGATTCCCCTCTCTGTGCTACAGACAACACACACATACTGTCCGAGTCCTCGCTAAAGGGGCTGAGTTATGTAACCTCTGCTGAGGAAAAGGCCTATGTTCCCATAGGCCAAAATAAGGAGCACACGCCACTGAGGAAGAACCATGTACCCAACAGTGCAGAGGCCGGGTTTGGAAATAGCCGGGACAGCGGTCACAGATTGTCTAAGATCAAGGAAACCACAGGTAAACCTAAGCAATATGTTGTGTACAAAATACAATTAATTTCGGATGCGACCCCGAAAGGGACAAGCGGTAGAAAATGCATAGATGGATGGATGAATTATATAATAGGATAAACTCTAAAAGTATGACAGATTTCATTATTTGCAAGTTTCTCAATCCTCTGTATACATGTTAGTTCCTCCCACAAGACAATCATTTAAGACAGTGGTCCCCAACCACTGGTCCAGGGACCGGCACCGGTTCCGTGACGCATTTGCTAAGGGGCCGCACAGAGACCGGGCCGCATTTTCTCCTACTTAACTTTTGCCAGTCCCACCAGACACAACCTTAAGCTTGTTCATAGATGTATTGTAAACTCCTGATAGGAAGTCGCCATGTGCTATATCTGTTACATCTTTGTTACATGGTACAATGCATATTAATAAATATATAAAAGGTGCCGAATTGTAGCCAAAAGCTAGGTTCCATCTGCAGTCCGCGGCAGGTTGATAACCTAAGATCAGGGCAGATCAGGAACAAAGTGACCATAGTAGTAAAGTGCATAAGGCAGATGGAGAAGTGCTAAATTGTTGCATATAATAATTGTGCTGAAGGTAAAACATTAATATCTCCTTAAGTTAAAGTGCTGGTATTATTGCCCGTCGTCCTATTACATAAGGAGTTAGCAAATAACAGATGTATTTACGCATGGAAAATTGGACCTTAAAAAGCTGACATTAGTGTAACTACGTATGAAATATTGCACAAAATATGAATAAAGAACTTTTAGAATGGAAATAGAAATCCACAGAAATCTATTGGATCTAATGGCAAGTATTTCTAGCTTTCTTATATATCCATGCTCTTGTCCCTGAATGTGATGTATCACCTATAACCCATCAGATACTAAAGCCAAAAAAACTACTACTACTAGCAAAAATTAGTCAAAACAAAAGTCTATGGAGAGCTTTTTTGCAAAGGGAAAAGGCCAGGGGCTCCCACTAATTGAATGTTATGGTTAGTTTTTTCATGTATTCATTTTTCATGCACTTATTTGCTATACTTATCTGGCATCTATGGAAGGCCGGTCCGTGAAAATAATGCCTACATTAAACCGGTCCTTGGTGCAAAAAAGGTTGGGGACCCCTGATTTAAGGGATTAAGTAAATCCTACCAAGTTGTAAGCAAAGGGCAATACTTTTGAAATATAATCTACTTAATAGTAGTCAGTGTACAGCTCGTATAGCAGTATAGACAGGCTGACGGTGACAGGGATAATGGCAGGGTGCAAAGTCATTTTCAGTGGATAGTACATCTATTCTATAATGCTGTACTACTCTGTTTACTTTTCTATAGTAGTTTCCCTTATGGAAATATTCTGTAATGAAATTTTTTGCTGAAATGTAGGGTGTGTACTCAGTTTCGTGAGATACTGTACACCAGAGGTGCCCACACTTTATATATATATATATATATATATATATATATATATATATATATATATATATATATATATATATATATATATATATATATATATATATATATATATACCTGTGTATATATATATATATATATATATATATATATATATATATATATATATATATATATATATATATATATACCTGTATATATATAGTCAAGGTTTCTGTGGTTTATCCGTCATACAGTGCTCAAAACCGGGGTAGAGCGGAATATACTGTACGTTAGGTCAGGAAAAAACACAGAGGCTATATCATCCCTACAAGCCTGTTTCGCAGGTTTTCCTGCTCGTCTGGGGATTTTATTAAAATCCACACATTTTTCAGCTGTTTCTACGGGTGCATGCAATCACTTTTTGCATGTTTGGAATGTGTTTTTCTAAAATTATAATCACCACCAAAATGTAAACATATTTCTGTTTCTACAGTATTAATTGTACAATGGAAACGTAGCCTTTGTCTTAACATTGACCATAATTACCACATATGCGGTCCTCCAAGGTTTCTCATAGTCATTCACATTGACGTCCCACTGGGGTGAGTTTTCCTTGCCCGTATGTGGGCTCTGTACCGAGGATGTCGTTGTGGCTTGTACAGCCCTTTGAGACACTTGTGATTTAGGGCTATATAAATAAACATTGATTGATTGATTGATTAATTGATTGATATATATATATATATATATATATATATATATATATATATATATATATATATATATATATATATACACACATACATCCCCTTGTACACACCCTGGGAGGTGAGGGGAGCAGTGAGCAGCAGCGGTGGCTGCGCTCGGGATTCATTTTTGGTGATGTAACCCCCAATTCCAACCTTAATGGATAATGGGTCCCATTTTTATAGTCTTTGGTATGACTCGGCCGGAGTTTGAACTCACGACCTACCGATCCCAGGGTGGACACTCTAACCACAAGGCCACTGAGCAGGCTTTAGCCTACTTACTTAGGGGTGGACTTTTTTGAGGCACCTTACAGGGACTAAGATTAAAATAAAAGTTGCTTATAGATTACTATTGACTATTGCACAAAGCACTGACTATTTTGTTGTTTCACCACTTTACATTCAACCCAGCTTATGTGTATAGCTTCATTCAACATACTTAATAGTGCATAATTAATGTTTAGACTGTCCATCGATTCAGAACCGTGCATATTGGAATCGCCATACATCCTTTCTTTTTTTTCTTTTTTTTTTTAATGTCCTGTCCATCTTCTCAGGCAAATCATATAGTTCAGGGGTCGGCAACCCACGGCTCCGGAGCCGCATGCGGCTCTTTGACCACTCTGATGCGGCTCAGCTACATACATGGATGGATGGATGGATGGATGGAAATTTCACCACCCCTAGTGTGTGTGTGTGACAATCATTGGTACTTTAAAGGCCTACTGAAATGAATTTTTTTTATTTAAACGGGGATAGCAGATCTATTCTATGTGTCATACTTGATCATTTCGCGATATTGCCATATTTTTGCTGAAAGGATTTAGTATAGAACAACGACGATAAAGATTGCAACTTTTGGTATCTGATAAAAAAAAGGCTTGCACCTACCGGAAGTAGCGTGACGTAGTCAGTTGAACATATACGCAAAGTTCCCTATTGTTTACAATGATGGCCGCATGAAGTGAGAGAGATTCGGACCGAGAAAGCGACAATTTCCCCATTAATTTGAGCGAGGATGAAAGATTTGTGGATGAGTAAAGTGCAAGTGAAGGACTAGTGGGGAGTTGAAGCTATTCAGATAGGGAAGATGCTGTGAGAGCCGGGGGTGACCTGATATTCAGCTGGGAATGACTACAACAGTAAATAAACACAAGACATATATATACTCTATTAGCCACAACACAACCAGGCTTATATTTAATATGCCACAAATTAATCCTGCATAAAAACACCTGCGTGTTTGTTATGCTAGCTCCTAGCTCCTCTGCTAGCTCCTAGCTCCATAGAACACGCCAATACAATTCAAACACCTGATCAACACACACAATCACTCAGCCCAAAAGACCGTTTACCTAACCCAAGGTTCATAAAGCTTATATATTTTTTAAAAGTTACGTACGTGACGCGCACATACGGTCAAGTTATCGAATGTTTAGCAGCCAAGGCTGCATACTCACGGTACCTGATATTCAGCTGGGAATGACTACAACAGTAAATAAACACAAGACATATATATACTCTATTAGCCACAACACAACCAGGCTTATATTTAATATGCCACAAATTAATCCTGCATAATAACACCTGCGTGTTTGTTATGCTAGCTCCTAGCTCCTCTGCTAGCTCCTAGCTCCGTAGAACACGCCAATACAATTCAAACACCCGATCAACACACACAATCACTCAGCCCAAAAGACCGTTCACCTAACCCAAGGTTCATAAAGCTTATATATTTTAAAAAAGTTACGTACGTGACGCGCACGTACGGTACGGTACGTGTTATGCTAGCTCCTAGCTCCTCTGCTAGCTCCTAGCTCCATAGAACACGCCAATACAATTCAAACACATGATCAACACACACAATCACTCAGCCCAAAAGACCGTTCACCTAACCCAAGGTTCATAAAGCTTATATATTTAAAAAAAGTTACGTACATACGCAAAAAAAAGCCAAAGCTGCATACTCACAGTAGCACGTCTGCGTCTTTGTCATCCAAATCAAAGTAATCCTGGTAAGAGTCTGTGTTGTCCCAGTTCTCTACAGGCGTCTGTGTATCCAAATCAAAAGTCCTCCTGGTTAGAGTCTCTGTTATCCGAGTTCTTCCATCTTGACTGCATCTTTCGGGAATGTAAACAAAGAAGCGCCGGCTGTGTACTGTTGTGGCTGACTACGTTCGAAAAATACGTCCATTTCGCACCGACAACTTTCTTCTTTGCTTGCTCGGCTTCCTTCTCCATAATGCAATGAACATGATTGAAACAGATTCACGAACACAGATGTCCAGAATACTGTGGAATTATGAAATGAAAACAGAGCTTTTTCGTATCGGCTTCAATGTGGAAGGCATACCCGTGTTCGTCGGGCTACGTCACACGCATACGTCATCCTCAGAGGCGTTTCGAACCGGAAGTTTAGCGGCAAATTTAAAATGTCACTTTATAAGTTAACCCGGCCGTATTGGCATGTGTTATAATGTTAAGATTTCATCATTGATATATAAACTATCAGACTGCGTGGTCGGTAGTAGTGGGTTTCAGTAGGCCTTTAACTTTAACTTTAAGACGCGATTACTCACCCCCTTACTTCTGGTGCAGCATGCATACACCACATTTTTCAGCTGTTTCTACGGGTACATGCAAACACGTTTTGCCTGTATGGAATGTGTTTTTCCAAAATTCTAATCACCACCAAAAGGTACAAATATTTCTGTTTCTATTAATTGTGCAATGGAAACGTACCCTTTGACATTGACCGGAATTGCCTCAAATTTCAGGTGGCTGCTTAACGGTTCTTTTTGTTCTCCTCCTCCCCCTAGTGTAGCCTGCGCACAGCAGTGGACGGGTGGAGAAGAGTCATCTTTAAGTCTCTGTCACGAGAGCAGCAACACCACTACAGCCATGTCACCATCGTTATTACAAAGCTGCACACAGCACAGTGGGCTAGTTTGCGCCCGACCAGAGTCCGACCCACATGCCTTGCTTTACCCCTCGAGCGCATCCTCCTGTGACATTCTCAAAGGCAGCCTCAGGAAGCCACGCAAGGTTCACATGCACAGGAGAAGCTGGAGCACCCTAATGCAAGGCTCCAGGAGCTTTGAGGCATTGTTGGAGAGGACCAAAGCCACGTTTACGGGGAAGAGTGGTGGCCAGAGTCCAGAGTCCCAACATGGAGCAAAAGTCCAGCGCGTATCGTATGCCAAAACCGTCCCCAAAAGTTTCTCTCATGGTTCAGTTGCCTCTAATTCAGCATGTGGAAGACTGCCACGGTCGCCGACAACGCGGCTGGATGCAGGTGCACTGAGATGCCACGGGCCGGTCACTTGCTGCTTCATTCGTAGACCGAAGAACACAGAGCATGCTGACAGGGAGCCCTCTCAGCTCGTGTTCTCTGACAAGAGCGTCGCAGTGAAAGGCATGAATCTGGACGCGAGGTTGGCTCGTGTAAATTCAATGAAGGGCAAGACCTATAGCCTTCGCACAGGGTTTGCACTCGCACGGACGGACGCCTTGGAGATTGTTGGCTTGCTGCGTTCCAGCCACACATCTAGGGGCGGCAACGCGCCGGCCGGCAACGCTGACATGGCGACATTCTCCCAACTGCTCGTCACGCAGGCCAAAGTGCTGAGCGGTGCCTGCGGTCAGATGGCTGCGGAGTACGGCAGCCCGGAAGAGCTGTTGCTCACTCTGACCCACAGCTTTCACACACTCTGCTGCCTAACGCAGGCCTGCATGTCCTTAGCGGAAGGCCTACGTGGCGACATGGAGCGGCGCGAAGTGGTAGCCAAGGTGGACGAAGTTGTCATCAACTACGTGTGTCTGCTAAAAACCGCAGAGGCGGCTATGGCGAGCGCCCTCGGCGATCCAAGCGTGGAAGCGTTGACGTATCAGTCTGCCAACATGTCGGCTATCATAAACACACTAATTCATTTCATGACCACACTGAGCAACAAATAACCTATTGATTTTAAAGCCATACAAACGTACGGAGCCCCTAAAGGGACATGGAGGGAAAAAAATGTTTTGCGAGATCTCGCAAAAAAGGTTTTTTCCTATGAACCGGAAGTAAAACAGACACAGCGATGGTGAACCGGAAGTGAAACAGACACAGCGATGGAGGAGCCTACCCATCATCCGTGGGAGAAGTTTATTGATTTCTATTTTGTCTGTCTGTTTCACTTCCGGTTCACTGACATAGGAAAAAAAGTATTGCGAGATCTCGCAAAAAGTATTGCGAGATCTCGCCAAACATTTCCTTCCCTCCATGTCCCTTTAGGGGCTCCGTACAAACGAGACATGGGTGTGACCACAATGTGAAGTGCTGTGTCAAAAGAAATATATTGCCTTGTGTACACACTATTTTATTTTAAAACATTTAGAAATTAAATGTATGATTCACATAATTTTAAAAAGATTTAAGCCTTCTAAGATGCATATACACCCAAGTATTTAAGAGTATATACTAATAATTATTACAATTATTTATAGATTTCATTACAGACTTCTAGATCATAAAAAATCATCATAATATTCTGTTTATAAAATGGAAAAATATATATTATGTTGGAGAAATACTGTGTACAGCTCTTGACAAATCATTGCACAGGACATCATCAAATTAAAAGAATGCACTTTTTCATGTTCTGGGTACTTACTTACAAGGACACTGTGTACACTTTCCTGTTATTTTTTTGACGCATTAAAGAGATAGCAAAATTATAAAACCTCAAACGAGTCTACTTTCTTATGTTCATCCTATTGCACTTTTGTGTGTTTGCAAACCACATTATTAAATTTGTGTTGGTAAATGTGCATTATTCACAGACAAAGTTGCTGTGTGATTTCATAACTGTGCCCATTCTGCGTTTACCTATTACTCCGGCCTGAGTGGCGGTGACGCCTTCTGGAATTACTTATGCTGATGGGCTCCTTTAGCATAAGTGTGCAGAGTTAAGTGTCAGAGCAGACAAGCACATTATGTAATGATAATGGTTCTGGATGGGGGGAGGGGAGGGGCAGCTGGGTGGATTTTTTTATTGTAATTGTACGGTGGTACCCCAATTTACGAGTAATTTGAGATGAGAGCTTACTCACAGCTTTTTGTTATGCTTTAAACTGCAAACATACCTTGAATTATGAATATTTTCTCTCTTGGTTGAAGTAATACTTGTAACAGGATGTGCCCTTACAGCAATAAAGAGTTAATATATTGGCACACGTTGTTGTTTCTGCTTAATCTACGCAAGAAACAAGCATAAGTATTGATTAGGCAGTTGATGTGCGCCTTTGAGTGCCACTCAGAGATTGACATTCTGCCCTTTGTGGAGAATGCATATATTTTTAAGAGTGCTTTCTTTATTCATAGTCATGTTTAAAGCAGCTAATATTTTCCCATGTGTACACTTTGTGCTTTTTCCTTTTGTTCGCTAGTTTCACCTTGAAGGCGCTGAAATGTATATTGGGAGTATAATGTACTCCCTTTTTACCTTATCAGTTTAGAACAATAAAGCTGTATTTCTTGCTGGGCGAGAGGGGGCTGTTTTCGTACTAAATAAGCCGACTCTTTCTGTTTGATTTTTAGACCGCTTCTTGATGCTGCTATTACCGCATTGTAAGGGCTGGTCTCCTAAAGCTTTAGTAAAACTTGGTATTGTTGCTATTCTATCTTGGTGGTCCTTCTTACTCAACATATATGTCATCCGAAAGAATTTGGGATTGACCAGTGTCTTTTATTCCCTGAGAGGAAGACTGGTCCGACGCAACACCTTCAACCCTTGGAACTAAGAAAGTTAGTGTGAAGGGGGATAAGCGGACATCCAAACCAGAGAGAGAAACTATTAAATCTATGTCCTACCTGTTAGCAGCCCTACCTGGCGGCACAAGCCCCGCTGCAGTCAGTCCGCGTCACACAAGCTGCAACAAGCCTGCGCACACCGCAAATGACAAACATGTATCCATTAAAGTATTAAGAAGCTGGTGAAGCTGTATGTCAATTTGCTGTGTCTAGTCCTTACTCAACAAGCTTAGGTTGACAGACAAACACCTCGTTTGTTGTAGTGTCACCTAGAAGCAGTGTTGGGACTAACGCGTCACTTAGTAACGCCGTTAGTTTCGGTGGTAACTAGTAATCTAACGCGTTATTTTTTTATATACAGTAACTCAGTTACCGTTACTGCATGATACGTTACTGCGTTATTTTACGTTATTTGTATGTAGTATCGTCTAGAAACTGAAGATCTGAGTGTGTTTTATTGGAGCGCTCCGGTAGAAAATAAGAGGCGTGCTTTTCCCCACCCACAGAAAGCACGCCTCCCCGCAGGGGAGACGTTCCTCCAGAGCCGTACTTCGGGTCTAACAACCTTCACTTTACCCGGAAGAGTGTCTTTACAGCTGAGGGTGAATGACGAGCCCGGCGGTTTGTTGCAACTTTGTGACTTTATTGCACGCAGCCATCCACCAAGCTAGAGCACCTACACACACTCACTGTCGCCGCTCCCTCACCTCTCTCGCCCACTCACTCACTGACGTCACTCACCTCTCATGCTGTCATATCTTAAAGGGCCACACACACACACATACGCTACTCTCATAACAACTAACAAGACATCATGGCGAAGCCAGAAGTCAAGTTTTTTAACATGGAGACATTCTCAATACTTTTCTTTTGTCGAGCACAAAGAAAATAACATTTTAGTTAAATGTAAGTTGTGTCTTGGATCAAAGATCCTATCTACTTAGAGTTAAAGTTAAAGTGCCATTATGTTGCAGCTATTTAAAATAGTTTTGTCAATTTTTTTCTGGCCTGAAATAAATTGGCCCTTTGAAACATATCTTTGTCTTTGTGTGTTGTATGTAGACCACATTGCTTTCTGAGTTCAGTGATGCAAATGTATGTCAAGTTGATCAACAGATTGTATTATTCTCCAGTGCAATAACAGTACTGAAATGAAGGCTAAAAGGGCATTAAAGGGAGCCTTTAAAAAAGGGGGGGGGGGAAAGAAGTAACTAAATAGTTACTTTTCACAGTAACGCATTACTTTTTGGTGTAAGTAACTGAGTTAGTAACTGAGTTACTTTTTAAATAAAGTAACTAGTAATTGTAACTAGTTACTGGTTTTCAGTAACTAACCCAACACTGCCTAGAAGTGACTTCAATGGTCCGTCTTTCAAAGATGTGGAAAATAGTATTGCCAGATGCCACGGGAGAAACACAAAACCAGCCCTATGAAAAAAAGTAACTCATGATACGGAGATAATGCGCGGATTTGGCAACACTGGACTGAGCAAAGGAGACACTGCACATTAGTCCGCTCCTCAAAGTAAATACTGTCCAATATTAATACAATATTACATAAAACTACTGTGGTTGTTTGTCATATATGCAATAGTAATTATTCTCTAACAGTTGTTATTGTGTAAAAGTTAGTTTCCTAATTAAAAGTAATTGTACATGTTGAAAATATGGTGTTTTAGGAGGACCAAGCACGGACTATATGGATTTCAATTCAATTCAACGGGATACGAGTTATGAGCTTGGTTGATGAATGACATTTGCTCGTACATACTGATGTACTTATTTTGCTGCGGTGTTGCGCTGTGGTAGACGATCTCTTTTTTCTTTTCTTTACCCCAGCAGAAGGCTCCGCCGGGGCAATTGCTGGATGTTCCCTCTCCATCGTGGGGATCCCTGCAAGGGTGGGGCGGGTGGTTCCCCTGGCCCAGTCAGTGCTGGGCCGTGCTCTCCTGGAGGGTTTGGGCTCATGGAGCCCCAGTTGCTTGTGAGGCGGGGATGGTTTTGGAGTCTCTGGCCCCCTCGGGTTGGGTAGCCTTGTCTTTCTGCCCACGTGAGGTGTGGTGTCTCGCTGGCTTGGGGAATGGTTGTCTCCTGCTTCTCTTGTGCCTTGTCCTCGGCTGGGCGCGTCTGTGTACAGCCTGCCGCTGGCCTGCCCGGCAGCACGGCAGGCCCAGTTCTGGGGGTCCTGCCGCTGGCCGGCCTGCCTGCGTGGGGCCGGTGGTCCCTTGTTTCCTGGGTACTGCACCTGCTGTTTTGCGTTGGGCTTTCTGGGTGACTGGAACCGTATTTTGGCTCCCACATATACTGGGAGACAATAATATTGTACATGCAAACATACATACACACTTTTATACATACACCCATACATAGGTACATACGAGCACGCATAGGTACTGTTACGGTACAGCGGGGGAAGAAGACGGCACAGAGGCAAGGACGTCGTTTAGCTCTATTTATTTATCAATACAATATGAAATTAGGCGTGTAACTAAACCAAAATGAGTATGGTGTGCGACTATGTGACGTGAATGTATGTTGTGTTACCGGGAGGTGTTGAAGGTGCGTGTAAAGGAAGTCCAGGAAGAGCAAGGCAAGCTCGGAGGACATAGAGCTAGAGACACATAGGCTTACTGCACAGCACAGGTACCTATGTTCTGGCCCAGAACGCAGTTTTGTGCTGGCTTAAGAAGCGCAGGGGACTCATCAGTGTCAGGTGTGTTGATTGCTGATGGAATGCAGCTGCGCACTGCAGGAGTGGCGCACACAGGAGCGCACACAGGAGCACACAGATGAATGCACATTGGAATGTGCCCGGGCCGTGACAGGTACATATGCATGCACATAAATACACAAATACATACATCCACACACACATTTACTGTACAAAGATACATACTGTACACACACATGCACATATACATACATACATCCATGTATATAATCACCTTTCATCAAACATATATTAACGATGTCCTCACCAGGGGAAACTGAGTAGAAACACGGCACACTGCTAAAGCTAAACCTACTGTATGTTTACTATAACAATCTACAAGGTTAATAAAGCCCACCCTTATCTGCTTTTTTGTAATTCAAGTATTCATTACATTTATGTATAGTTGAATTTGAAGCAATTATAATGTTGATGATAAATATATATTATTATTATTATTCATTATCAATAGTGTTATTTCTATTAGTATTTGTAGTGTAATAATGTTCATTGTCATTTCTGTGTTATTACTAACTACTTAACTAAATGGTTCTCTGCTAAAATGTCCGGTATCATGTTTTTACATATTGTATTTGCTGCTATTGTTGTTGTTGTTGTCTCTCCATCTTATCCTCCTCTTATCCCCACAATTTCCCCTTTTGTCTACGTTAGCGCTTTTAATAACAATATTTAGTAATATTGAAGTCACGAAATGTAAATGGAGTATTGTTGGCCGTTTTTGAATGGTTATTTATTGGATTTTATGGGCGAAATAGTGGAGCTCCCATTGGCTCATCTGTAAGCGGACTTTTACTTACGATTATTTAATATTTAGAATGTGTTATGTACGTGAGGGTTGGAGGGAGACGGCACCACAAAGAGCTTAAGGTTACCAGGTTTATTGTAACCTTTTGATGATTGTGTGGGATGTGTATGCTACTCTAAGTGTTGGATGCAGGATTAAGTGTAGAATTAACCATGTAAATTATTCAAGAGGATGTTGTACATGCGTGATGGATGAAAAACTTCGTCTGACCAAGAAGAGAGGCACAAGGGAGATCCGGGGACAGGCAGGTGGTCGAGGGCAGGCGGCAAGCAACAATGTCCAAGTCCAAACGAGTGATCGAGGATTTAGGGAGGCAGTCCAATTTCCAGGTGGAGGTCGAGGTACAGCGCTCGAGCACACAGAACAAGGTGGGCACTGCAAGGAGAACAGGGGACATCAGTCAACAAGGCAAAAAGGGGCAAAAGACAAAAGACAGGCGAGGACAACGAGAGGGAAGCCAGAGACGTAATGCTTACTACAAGAGTTAACGACGTTCCGGCGTAGGTTCCAAGGAGTGACTGATCTTTATGCTGTCCTCCTGATTGCTGCCAGGTGCGTTGATTGATGAAAGCCGGCAGCTGCGGCGAAGTGTGGGTGTGAAGCGCACGGCGCGTGCGGGGGCGTGTCCTGGCATGCTGCCAGACAGAGTGTTGGATCTTGCAATGGGAGGGTTGTGGGTTCGAGACTGAGCTGTGACAGTACCCCCCTCCTTAGGCGAGGCACCCGACGAGCGCCTGAGGGCCCCCGGGTTCGCACGGTAGAAGTCCTCCAGAAGAGAGGGGTCTGCAAGGTAGGAGGCCGGCACCCAAGACCTGTCCTCCGGTCCGTATCCCTCCCAGTCGACCAAGTATACCAGCCCCCTACCCTGCCGACGGACCCTGAGGATTTTCTTTACCGTCCAAACCGGGTCGCCGTCTTCAAGGAACCTAGGAGGGGGCGGGGTAGGGGTAGAGGGGGATAGAGCGCTCTCCGCCACCGGTTTGATCTGGGACACGTGGACTACCGGATGTCACTTGACTGAGGGTGGGAGAGCCAATTTAACAGATGCCGGGTTGATTATGGAAATTATGGGATAAGGACCAACAAAACGGGGAGCTAATTTCTTGGAGGGTACCTGGAGGCTAAGATCCTTGGCGAGCAACATGACACGTTGTCCCGGCTGATAGGAAGGGGCAGGGATGCGATGTTTATTTGCACTGCGACACATCCTCTCGGACGCCCTCAACAGGGCCGAACGGGCGGCTCTCCACACCCTCTGACATCTCTTAATGTGGGCCCTCGTAGAGGGGACTGCAATCTCGAGCTCCTGTTGTGGAAACATGGGAGGTTGGTAGCCCAAAGAACATTCAAAAGGAGACATACCGGTGGCGGAGCTCTTCATGGCGTTGTAGGAATACTCCACCCACGGGATGAACTTGCTCCAGGACGTGGGCTGATGTTGGGCAACACAGCGAAGCATGGTCTCCAAGCTCTGGTTGGCTCTCTCGGCTTGTCCATTGCTTTGGGGGTGATATCCCGAAGTGAGGCTGACCGAAGCCCCAATCCCTTTGCAGAACGCCTTCCATACCTTGGAGGTAAACTGAGGGCCCCGGTCAGAAACAATGTCCATGGGGATTCCGTGCTGCTTGACGACGTGCAAGGTAAGGAGGTCCGCTGTCTCGGAGGAAGAGGGCAGCTTGCGGAGAGGAACGAAGTGGGCTGCTTTGGAAAAACGATCAACAATGGTGAGGATGGTGTTGTTACCTCTAGATACGGGAAAGCCCGTGACGAAGTCCAACGCTATGTGCGACCATGGACGAGCAGGAATCGGCAGAGGGTGTAGGAGGCCAGCCGGAGGTCGGTGTGACGGTTTTCTGCGAACACAAGCAGTACAAGCAGCGATAAATTCCCGTGTGTCGGCGGCCATGGATGGCCACCAAAAACGTCTTCGGATGAAGGACAGGGTTCGTTGGAACCCCGGATGGCAAGAAAAAAGACTGGAATGTGCCCAATCCAGGACCTGGGGCCGAAGTTCGCGGTGGACGAACAGCTTGCCTGGTGGTCCGCTCCCAGGACCTGGACGAGCCTGAAGAGCCTTTTTCACCTGGTCCTCCACTCTCCAGGATACCATTCCCACAATACGGGTTGATGGTAGAATGGTTTCGGGGGTAGTAGGGCAAGTGTTCTCCGCTATGTGCACTCTAGATAGTGCGTCCGCCTTCTGGTTCTTGGATCCTGGTCTGTAAGACAGTATGTAGTCAAACCGGGAAAAAAACTGTTGCCATCTCGCCTGACGGTTGTTGATCCTTCGGGCTGATCGGATGGCGAGAAGGTTGCTATGGTCCGTCAGAATTTGAAACTGGTGCTTTGCCGCCTCCAACCAGTGTCTCCACTCCACTAACGCCTCGTGGATGGCCAACAGCCCTCTGTTCCCAGCATCATAGTTAAGCTCTGCCGGAGAGAGTCGCCTGGAAAAAAATGCACATGGGTGAAGCAGGTTGTCAATTTTAGACCGCTGGGAAAGTATGGCCCCTATCCCTGAATCAGAGGCGTCCACCTCTACCAAAAATGGACAGTCCCAGTCAGGATGGATGAGAACAGGTGCAGAGACAAAGCTGGTCTTGAGCCCACTGAAAGCACGGTCGGCCTTGGGTGACCACAAAAAATTTACCTTGGACGAGGTGAGAGCATTGAGGGGTGCAGCGATGCGGCTGAAATTACGTATGAATCGCCTGTAAAATCCAGCGAAGCCCAAGAATCTCCTGAGTTCTGTTCTGGAAGCGGGTTGTGGCCAGGCTACCACTGCCTTGACCTTCCCGGGGTCAGCCCTGACGTGACCCCTCTCAACGATGAAGCCAAGGAAGTCCACCGATGAGGCATGAAAACAGCACTTCTCCGCCTTGACAAAGAGTCGGTTCTCCAGAAGTCGCTGAAGAACCAGACGAACATGCTGCTGATGTTCCTGCAGGTTGCGAGAAAAAATAAGGATGTCATCCAAGTAAACTACAACAAACTGGTCCAGCATGTCACGAAGGATGTCGTTGACCAGCGTCTGGAAAACTGCGGGAGCATTAGTGAGACCAAAAGGCATGACCTTGTACTCATAGTGGCCGAGGTGAGTATTGAACGCCGTCTTCCATTCGTCACCCTTCTTGATCCGGACCAGGTGGTATGCATTGCGAAGGTCGAGCTTAGTGAAGATGGTGGCTGGTGCCAGGGGTTCAAAAGATGCGTTCAGAAGGGGCAGTGGGTACTTATTCTTGATAGTTATGTTGTTGAGGTGCCGGTAGTCAATGCAAGGTCGCAAAGACCCGTCCTTCTTGGTCACGAAGAAAAACCCTGCCGCCACAGGGGATTTGGACGGGGTAATGATTCCGGAAGCCAGTGATTCAGAAATGTAAGTCTTCATGGTCTCTCTTTCGGGAAGGGACAAGTTGTAAAGATGGCTGGAAGGTAGGGGAGCCCCGGGAAGTAGCTCGATAGCACAGTCGTAAAGTCTATGCGGCGGAAGGGATTGAGCACGTTCCTAACTGAAAACCTCAGCGAGGTCATGATAGCACTCTGGGATGGTAGTGAGGTCGACCAGGGTTTTATGGTTCTGAATGGTCCTGCTGGGGGCCGAGGCTGCCTTCAAGAAATTAGCGTGGCAGCGGGTGCTCCATGCCAAGATCTCTCCGGAGGTCCAAGAGATGTGCGGGTCGTGCTGCTTCAGCCATGATCTCCCTAAAACCACAGGCGCGACAGGAGCCTCCAGCACCCAGAAACGGATGGTCTCTGAATGGTTCCCGGATAAAGTGAGTAGCAGGGACTCCGTGCGGTACCTGATGGGACCCAATGGGCGTCCGTCCAGAGCTTGGGCTGGAAGGTCCTTGTCCAAGGATACTAAGGGAATCCCGTTCTGTTGGGCGAACCCGTAGTCCATCAGGCTATCGTCCGCCCCAGAGTCCAGAAAAACCTGAACTTCCACTCTCTTGTTGTTCCACGTCAAGGAGGCGGAAAATAGGATGCCCGAGTTCCCTTGTTCCTGGGGAAGTGTCGAATGACTCACCAGGATCCCCCTTGCTGGTGAGCCTGGTCTTTTGGTTGGGACGGACAGTAGCGGACCATGTGTCCCGCACCCCTGCAGTAGAGGCAAAGGCGCTGCCTCAATCTTCTCTCCCTCCCCCCCGCCCCCAAACGGGTTCTTCCCACTTGCATGGGTTCATGTGCTGCCACTGCAACCGGTAATGGGGCAGGTTGTCCTCCGGAAGATTGGAGGGCAGGAAGAGCTAGCATAGCCGGGGATCTCCTAGCGCCACTACGGGCTCTCTCGGTTGCTCGCTCAACAAGTCTCTGGTCGTACTGGAGTGCTAAGTCGATGAGGGCTCTACAAGAGGTTGGTCTGTCTCTCAGCAGACCGTCCTTGATTTCTTCAGAGAGTCCTTGACGAAAAGCACTCTGTAGAGCCTTGTCGTTCCAGCCGCTGTCTGCAGCTATGGTCCGGAACTCGAGGGTGTAAGCTGCCACTGAGCGAGTTCCTTGCTGGATGGTGTGCAGACGTCCTGCGGCATCCCCCCCATCCTTGGGGTGGTCAAAAACGGCCAGGAACTCAGACCGGAAGGCTGCGTAGTCGGTGCCTAGGCCCAGTGACTTGTCCAAGGCTGCTGTAGCCCACTTGAGGGCAGGTCCGGCAAGTAGCGAAAAAATAAAAGCAATTTTAGCTCCATCAGAAGTGTAGCGTGATGGTTGGTGCAAAAAAATAAATTCACACTGCACCAAAAAGCCTCTACAGAGCTCAAAATCACCTTCAAAAGGTCTAGGACTCGCAATCTTGGGTTCCCGGGCAAAGGGAACGCTTCCAGGGCTAGGGGCAGGTGTGGCAGGCTGACCCGTTACCTGGTCTTGCACTGGGCTGGGACCAAGCTGGTCTAGCTTGGTGTACAGCTAGGTAAATGCCTTCTCTAAATTGTCCTCTAATGCCTCAAAACGAGTCTGGTGCATCTTCAGGACTGAGCACATTACCTCCAAGTCCGGATTCCTGGGGGTCCGAGACTGGGGAGCGAGACTAGGCTTGTTCCGACATGGTTGGCCGGAACGTACTGTTATGTACGTGAGGGTTGGAAGGAGACGGCACCACGAAGAGCTTAAGGTTACCAGGTTTATTGTAACCTTTTGATGATTGTGTGGGATGTGTATGCTACTCTAAGTGTTGGATTCAGGATTAAGTGTAGAATTAACCATGTAAATTATTCAAGAGGATGTTGTACATGCGTGATTGATGAAAAACTTCGTCTGACCAAGAGGAGAGGCACAAGGGAGATCCGGGGACAGGCAGGTGGTCGAGGGCAGGCGGCAAGCAACAATGTCCAAGTCCAAACGAGTGATCGAGGATTTAGGGAGGCAGTCCAATTTCCAGGTGGAGGTCGAGGTACAGCGCTCGAGCACACAGAACAAGGTGGGCACTGCAAGGAGAACAGGGGACATCAGTCAACAAGGCAAAAGACAAAAGACAGGCGAGGACAACGAGAGGGAAGCCAGAGACGTAATGCTTACTACAAGAGTTAACGACGTTCCGGCGTAGGTTCCAAGGAGTGACTGATCTTTATGCTGTCCTCCTGATTGCTGCCAGGTGCGTTGATTGATGAAAGCCGGCAGCTGAGGCGAAGTGTGGGTGTGAAGCGCACGGCGCGTGCGAGGGCGTGTCCTGGCATGCTGCCAGACAGAGTGTTGGATCTTGCAATGGGAGGGTTGTGGGTTCGAGACTGAGCTGACAGAATGCATAAAATAAAAATCTACCTGTCGTCATGTTTCTGATAATGATTGTGAATAATACACAAAATTTTTAAAAAAATGTGTAGTTCCACTGTAACATTTGAGTGGGACCTGGGCCCTTCTGTAGTGGAAAAGTTTAAGAACCCCTGATGTTCATGTTATGTAAAAAAAAAAAAAAAAAACAGCTTCAAGATGAAATGGTGAGAATGTTTGTGCATGTGCTAGATAAAAGTGAAGTGATACTAGGAAAATGTAGACCCAACTCGCGCACCTGTGACTTTCATCTATTCACCAAAATACGTTCAGCTATTGCAGTGCTCAGTCAGTTTATGGTGTGAGCTGAACTAACTGCAAATTGCAACTCCAGAAAATCTCTTGTGGGAATTATGTTGTTTCATCTGGTGAGTAACAACTATTCTTCTCGCTGAACTGAAAAAAACAAAACCTAGTGGGTCAGCAGTATGAAAAATGTTAAATATATGTGATGACTAGGGATGATGTTTGATAAGAAATTATCGAGTTCGAGTCTATTATCGAATCCTCTTATCGAACCGATTCCTTATCGATTCTCTTATCGAGTCCAGATAGGTTGTTGTATATGGAAAAAAACACACAATATTTGGTTTAACAAAAGCTCACTTTTATTATATAATAAAAAAATAAAATCTAATAAATAAATAAATATTGACTGTTACCCACCTAAAAAAATAAAATAAAATAAATAAATATTGACTGTTGTTACCCAAAGAATATTAAGTGGGATTTTTCAGAGAAACAAATATATACAGTAACACAAAAACAAGCTGTCTCTGTGATCACTATAGGTGTATAAATAATAATATAGTGTTAAATAAAATCAGTCCCTTGGGCACAAAACTGAAAATAATACAGCTCTCCAAAAAGTGCACTTCTGCTGCTATTTGACATAACTGTTTGTTATGATGCTTTGACATTTTTGCACTTTATTTCTTTATTGAAAGAAAATTCTAAGAACAGAAAAGTTGTTTGCAAATGTGGTTACAATGCTAAAAAATGAAAAGTTAAAGCTAAAAAAAGAAATACACTTTATTGAGTTAACATTATTTCTTTATGGGGGAAAGATGTTATGAGCTAGAGAATATAACAACTACACTACCCAACATGCAACGGGAGTTACGAGCATGCGCGGTCACCCCGAAAAGTGTTGCATGTTGCCACGCTGTGAAAGTAAACGTCAAGAACTCAGCCAACACGCCTCGTCTGCATTATTTATAATTAGACAGACAACACATATACAGTGTGATTTTGTTTTGTTTACAAGGAAAGAAAAACAAAAGTTAAAAAAGGGATATATGTTGTATATATATGTATGTGCTGCGGTTGCATTAAGAACGTTGCGACAGCTGCCGTAAAGGAGTTGCGTTGCTAGCCTGGTTGCTATGTTTCCGGTTGGTCGTAAAAGTGTTCGTCATGTGTTTTTACCCTGCTAAAATTTCTCAGTAAAGTTATTAGTTGGATTATACCTTTTGTTTCGAACTTTATTACACCTTGGAGCGCTTTTTCCCGTCCATTGTTTTCCTGCTTTCGCTATCTGCGCCTAATGACTGAGCTACATGACGTCATTTCTTGTGATGTCCCACGGAGCATTTCTGGTCGGGACGGGATTCCACTCTTTTTCTTTACTATAGTGGTCTCGATAACGGGTACCGGTTCTCAAAAAGGGATTCGAGTCCGAGGACTCGGTTCGTTTTTTATCAAACAACCGGGAAAACCGGTTTCGAGTATCATCCCTAGTGATGACTGATGTTCATGTTATGTAAAAAAAACAACAAAAAAAACAGCTTCAAGATGAAATGGTGAGAATGTTTGTGCATGTGCTAGATAAAAGTGAAGTGATACTAGGAAAATGTAGACCCAACTCGCGCACCTGTGACTTTCATCTATTCACCAAAATACGTTCAGCTATTGCAGTGCTCAGTCAGTTTATGGTGTGAGCTGAACTAACTGTTACATGACATTAAATACATTCGCATTACAAAATGAGATTTGTTACAGGAGTGACATTAACAAATCTGCATCTGCAAGAATTGATGTGATTGATTTAATAACGCAACAGCTGTTGTGGCTACTAGGGCTGCTCAATTAGTTGATTTTTAATCACGATTTTGGCTGCCATGTTTATTTATTTATTTGTTTTCATTTAATTTGTATTGATATCCAGCATCAGACATTCCTATCCATTACATCATATTTACATACATCATATATCTTATCTGCCCTGAATGTCAACATATTTTTTGTTTATATCCCAACCACCCCACCACCGCCCTATGGGAAACTGACATGTTTTACATGACATAATTAATAGTTGTGATTGATACACTATATTGCCAAAAGTATTTGTCCACCTGCCTTTACTCACATATGAACTTGAAGTGCCATTCCATGGACTTATCCAACATATTTTGGTATCCTAGAGCATTCAAAGTTCCTTTCACTGGAACTAAGGGGCCAAGCCCAACTCCTGAAAAACAACCCCACACCATAATTCCTCCTCCTCCAAATTTCACACTCGGCACAATGCAGTCCGAAATGTAGCGCTCTCCTGGCAACCTCCAAACCCAGACGTCTCCACTGCTCTAGAGTCCAGTGGTGACGTGCTTTACACCACTGCATCCCACGCTTTGCATTGGACTTGGTGATGTATGGCTTAGATGCAGCTGCTCGGCCATGGAAACCCATTCCATGAAGCTCTCTGCGTGCTGTAAGTGGGCTAATTGGAAGGTCACATGAAGTTTGGTGCTCTGTAGCAACTGACTGTGCAGAAAGTCTTTGCACTATGCGCTTCAGCATCCACTGACCCCTCTCTGTCAGTTTACGTGGCCTACCACTTGGTGGCTGAGTTGCTGTTGTTCCCAAACTCTTCACTTTTCTTATAATAAAGTTGACTTTGGAATATTTAGGAGCGAGGACATTTCACAACTGGATTTGTTGCACAGGGAGCGCCCTATGACAGTTCCATGCTGGAAATCACTGAGAACAGCCCATTCTTTCACAAATGTTTGTAGAAACAAACTCCATGCCTAAGTGTTTGATTTTATACACCGGGCCTAGTGATTAGGGCACCTGATTCTCATCATTTGGATGGGTGGCCAAATACTTTTGGCAATATAGTGTAATTGGGATTTCAATATTGATGAAAACATGTGATTAATTTTTTGGTCACAATTCTGCAGCCCTGGTTGTAGCTATAGTTTCATTCCTTTTTCAGTAACAATAGAGCACAGCCATCTCTCACCACATCTTGCTTGAAATATTGTGGCTGCACTACATCGCATATTTTCTTTTTTTAAAGCATATACTACCGGTGCATATTTTTGGCCTAAAATATTATTAGTCTTATATGCATTACAACAGTGGTCATGCATCACGGGGATCGGACCGGTCCGTGATGCATTTGCTACCGGGCCGCAAAGAAATATTAATTAATTTATAAACTACCACATTTTCTCCGCCTTAACTTTCGCCTGTCCCATAAGCTTATGCACATTAATGGACATATAAAATGTTAATGTGCCAGATTGTAGCCAAAGGTTAATTTCCATCTGCAGTGGTCATTGTATATAGCAGGGTTCTTGACGCTTTTGACTTCGGGACCCAACTTTTCCACTACAGATGAGCCCGGGGACCACTCCAATATTAACACTGAATTAGTATTCTTATTCTTGTTTTTGATCATATTCAATAATTATATCCAAACTACTTACAGTTTACTACCTTGTCAAATGATATAATAGCATGTGTTAATCAAAAAAATGATATTACTAATTTAGCAAATAAACCTTAGGCTCAGGTCAGGCTGATTAGAAGAATAAATACTAACCAAATAAACAATACATTGACAAGAATATGTATTACGTTGTGCTAAAATAAATATACAAAATTAATAATAAATATGTTTCTTAACTAAACTGTCAATAAAATAAAGTGCAAATGAAAATACAGCTTCACCACTTTAGTCATAATTTCTGCGCTTAAGAAATTTCTCTATGACATTAGCGCCAGACTTATTTTGTTTGTTTTATATTGTCATTGTTGCCACAAGTGTTGGAAACATGTATTACGACTGTGTACCGCTGCTGCCTATGCACCCCACAGCTGAAAAACACATACATTCTAGGGGGCGCTCGCGGCCCAACACTGGTAGAAACAAGAAACACTGGTATATAATATAAACGTGCCGGGGACCATCTCTTCGCAGAGTGGAGATGATGTTATCTTCAGTAATTGTCCAGTTTCTTGATGCCTTTGAAAAGTACTTTGGCTTCTTCCGGTCCCCGACTTGACTTGTAGATTTTACGGTTGCCGCTACCGGTGCCTTGAATCTTCCACTGCCTCAAAAACTCACATGTTTTTTGGCGATGTCAGCATTGCGTTTTGTCAGATGTCCATAGCTGTGTAGCTGTCCTCCGTATACTAACCTAACCTGCTGGTATCGGGCAAGGACAAGTCACAGGTGGAGAAAATCCTCAGTGCTGAACTCGAACTTGCACCTGGCTTGCTGACAACAAGCTATCCATACAATTGGGTAAAACGGAATCCATCCTGTTTGGGTCCCACATCAACTTTAAGAAAGTCAATGATTTCACTATAAAAGTGGGTGACATTGTTATCACCAGGAAAGATTCTAGAGGCTAATCTTCCCTGTGATAAAATGGCAACCAAGGTAATCAAAAAGGTCAACCAACGAACGAGATTTCTCTCTAGAATCTCCTCTCTGGTCAACAAAAACACCACAAGGATTCTGGCGGGAACTCTCGTTCAACCCTTTTTCGATTACGCATGCACATCCTGGTACCCTAGCACCTCCAAAACCCTCAAATTTAAACTCCAAACATCCCAGAACAAGCTAGTCAGATTACTTTTAGACCTCCACCCCAGATCACACCTCTCTCCTACCCACTTCTCCAACGTGGGCTGGCTCAGGGTGGAGGACAGAGTAAAACAACTCGCACTGAGCCTAGTCTATAAAATCAGCTACACCTCCCTGATACCGAAGTACATGTCAAACTACTTCCTTAACGTAAATGAACGCCATAACCACAACACCAGGGGGAGTTCCACTAACCACGTTAAACCCAGATTCCGATCTAACAAAACTCATTCTCTTTCTATGCCACATCAATGTGAAATGCGCTCCCAACAGGTATAAAAGAAAGGGCATCTCTATCCTCCTTCAAAACCGCAATAAAAGTACACCTCCGGGCAACTTTAACTTTAACTTTAACTTTAACTTCAACCCCAAACTAACACCCTACCCGGATTGTTAATAATCAAATGTTTTTCTTATGCTTTCTGATATCTCTCTCTCTATGTCTACTACTTGCTGTACATATCCTACCAAGTCAGACCTACACTGTTTCAATGTCCATTTCTCTGATGATGCAATTGTTGATGCTGATTGTTGATGACAGAAGTGTTGATACCAACCAAAACTAACCCCCCCCCCCCCCCCCCCCCTCCATATCCCACACCCCGGATTGTGTGTGATGACTGTATTATGATGTTAGTATATATTTGATAGTATATATCTGTATCATGAATCAATTTAAGTGGACCCCGACTTAAACAAGTTGAAAAACTTATTTGGGTGTTACCATTTAGTGGTCAATTGTACGGAATATGTATTTCACTGTGCAATCTACTAATAAAAGTTTCAATCAATCTAGTAACCGGTCAGCATATCTCCTAATCCACAAATGGGTCATAGTTGACAATGGTCTGATCGCGACTACAGACACTGACTGTTGGGATTATCTTCATAAAACGTCCCAAGGTGCATTCACGGAACATCAACACAAAACCGGCGTTTACAGGGCAAAAGTACAGGCACTAGTTCAACGTCATAGCTAGAACATAGAACATAGATGTGAGGCATACATTGTGTCCCATGTCCACGTCCATAATGAGCAACTCTAATCTCATTCAACATCTCTCAACGGCATATTTAAAGGTGACACTATAGTTACTTTTTCTGGTACATAATTACTTTTATGACGGAGTAATTATGTAACTAATTCAACTACTTTTTGGGGGAAAGTAACTTGGGTAACGCTTTAGTATGGAGAAAGTATTCACCATTAATTAGTTGCTTACTAACATGCAAATTAATATTATAATTAGTCATTATTAAGTACTTAATAATGCCCTTTTCTGCATGGCCTTATTATACAACAACTCTGACCCCAACCCCAACCCTAACCCTCTAACCCTGACCCTAACCCTGTAACCCTAACACTAACCAAATAACTCTAAATTAAGTATTTGTTACTTACAATAATTTCCCCTAGTGTCCAAATAACTCTTAATTAAGTCTTTGTTACTAAGAATATGTTCCCCATACTTAAAGGCCTACTGAAATGATTTTTTTTTTTATTTAAATGGGAATAGCAGATCCATTCTATGTGTCATACTTGATCATTTCGCGATATTGCCATATTTTTGCTGAAAGGATTTAGTAGAGAAAATAGACGATAAAGTTCGCAACTTTTGCTCGCTGATAAAAAAAAGCCTTGCCTGTACCGGAAGTAGCGTGACGCCACAGGAGCTAGTATTCTTCACAATTCCCCATTGTTTACAATGGAGCGAGAGAGATTCGGACCGAGAAAGTGACGATTACCCCATTAATTTGAGCGAGGATGAAAGATTCGTAGATGAGGAACGTTACAGTGAAGGACTTGAGAGGCAGTGATGGACGTATCTTTTTTCGCTCTGACCGTAACTTAGGTACAAGCTGGCTCATTGGATTCCACACTCTCCTTTTTCTATTGTGGATCACGGATTTGTATTTTAAACTACCTCGGATACTATATCCTCTTGAAAATTAGAGTCGAGAACGCGAAATGGACATTCAGTGCCTTTTATCTCCACGACAATACATCGGCGAAATGCTTTAGCTACGAGCTAACGTGATAGCATTGTGCTTTAACTGCATATAGAAACAAAAAAAATAAACCCCTGACTGGAAGGATAGATAGAAAATCAACAATACTATTAAACCGTGGACATGTAAATACACGGTTAATGCTTTCCAGGCTGGCGAAGGTTAACAATGCTGTGTTAACGACGCCATTGAAGCTAACTTAGCAACCAGACCTCACAGAACTATGTACTCTCTCCTTTTTCTATTGTGAATCACGGATTTGTATTTTAAACCACCTCGGATACTATATCCTCTTGAAAATGAGAGTCGAGCACGCGAAATGGACATTTAAAGTGACTTATCTCCAAGACAATACATCGGTGACACACTTAGCTACTGAGCTAGCGCGATAGCATCGTTCTCAAATGAAGATAGAAACAAAATAAATAAACCCCTGACTGGAAGGATAGATAGAAAATGAACAATACTATTAAACCGTGTACATGTAAATACACGGTTAATGCTTTCCAGGCTGGCGAAGGTTAACAATGCTGTGCTAACGACGCCATTGAAGCTAACTTAGCAACTTAGCAACCAGACCTCACAGAACTATGTACTCTCTCCTTTTTCTATTGTGAATCACGGATTTGTATTTTAAACCACCTCGGATACTATATCCTCTTGAAAATGAGAGTCGAGCACGCGAAATGGACATTTAAAGTGACTTATCTCCAAGACAATACATCGGTGACACACTTAGCTACTGAGCTAGCGCGATAGCATCGTTCTCAAATGAAGATAGAAACAAAATAAATAAACCCCTGACTGGAAGGATAGATAGAAAATGAACAATACTATTAAACCGTGTACATGTAAATACACGGTTAATGCTTTCCAGGCTGGCGAAGGTTAACAATGCTGTGCTAACGACGCCATTGAAGCTAACTTAGCAACTTAGCAACCAGACCTCACAGAACTATGTACTCTCTCCTTTTTCTATTGTGAATCACGGATTTGTATTTTAAACCACCTCGGATACTATATCCTCTTGAAAATGAGAGTCGAGCACGCGAAATGGACATTTAAAGTGACTTATCTCCAAGACAATACATCGGTGACACACTTAGCTACTGAGCTAGCGCGTAGCATCGTTCTCAAATGAAGATAGAAACCCATCAACAGCCGTGCTCACCTGCATTCCAGCGATCAACGGCACGACGAAGGACTTCATCCGTGGGTTTGGCGGCAAGCATCGGCTAGGCGTAGTAAGTAGTCCTTGTTGTGTTGCTGTAAGTATTGTAATGCCCCGCAGTGGAGAAGGAGTCACACAGACGAGGAAGCGCTGCTCAATCGCTTTATTAAATAGCGGTAACTGGTTGTAGTTCAAAAAGTAACGCACACACATACACGAGCTGCTGTTAGCCAAAACTCACGCTCACACACACTCAAGTTCTCCGCCAACTCACTCGCGCATGCGCGTTCCCCAAACCCTTAAAGACACAGTACACTAATGCAAATATCACAGATATTACAGTATTGTACTTAGCCGCTAAGACACCGATCGATCCCACCTACAACGTTCTTCTTTGCAGTCTCCATTGTTCATTAAACAAATTGCAAAAGATTCACCAACACAGATGTCCAGAATACTGTGGAATTTTGTCGAAGAAAACAAGAGGCTTTTCTATCGGGTCCGATGGGGTCCAACCACTTCCGTTGCTTTTGTGACGTCACGCGCATAAATCATATCCAAAGGAGTTTTTCAACCGGAAGTGTGGCGGGAATTTTAAAATTGCACTTTATAAGTTAACCTGGCCGTATTGGCATGTGTTGCAATGTTAAGATTTCATCATTGATATACAGTGGGGCAAAAAAGTATTTAGTCAGCCACCCATTGACAATCAATGGGTGGCTGACTAAATACTTTTTTGCCCCACTGTATAAACTATCAGACTGCGTGGTTGGTAGTAGTGGGTTTCAGTAGGCCTTTAAGTGTTACCGTAACTTGTAACTACAACTATTTACATTGTAAAGTGGTTTTCACAACAATGGTAGAGTAAACATACACAACATGCACTGTAGTGTGACAGCTCCTCACAGCAACGTCAGTTTTTCCTGTCACGTAAAGTATTTTTCTGACAACATCCTATGCCTTTTCTTTACAGGTGTTTGTGGCACTGCTAGACCTTTGGTGGTGTTCCTTCGAATCGTCAGCTATCATTTTATACCCCAAAACTTTGCCTTGTGATGTGAGCGAGGCCGACAATGGGAGTATGGTGATGGTGGACTGCACTGACAGACGCCTCATAGACATCCCTCGCGGCATTCCGAGAGACACCACTAATCTGACGCTTACCATCAACCACATTTCAAAGTTAAACTCCTCCTCTTTTGGCAGTTTGGAGAACCTGACTGAGCTTGATTTTCGGTGCAACTGCCTCCCCATTAAAATCGGCCCGAAAGACCACATTTGCACTGGGAGTGTGATGATTGATGACGATACCTTTGTCAGCTTAATGAAACTGCAAGCACTGTATTTAGACGGAAACCAACTCAGTGATATACCCAAAGGACTGCCTCCTGATCTTCTCTTGTTGAGCTTAGAAGTGAATCACATCTATGAAATTTCTCATGCAAAACTATCCACAATCAAAAATGTTGAGAAGCTCTATCTTGGTCAAAATTGCTACTATCGAAATCCATGCAACTTCTCTTACCAAATTGAGGATGGGGCCTTTTTACTGCTCACCAATTTAACACTTTTATCTTTGAAGTCAAATAACTTGTCTTTCATTCCACATCAACTACCTACAAGCCTGAAGGAGTTGTATCTCTACAATAACAACATTGAGCAGGTCACAGAGAATGATTTCAAAAACCTAACAAACCTGGAGATACTGGACATAAGCGGAAACTGTCCCCGGTGTTACAATTCTCCTTTCCCATGCACACCTTGCCGAAACGATTCCCCTCTTCAAATCAGCAAATCAGCTTTTAAAACGCTGGCGAAACTGAAGACACTCCGTCTGCACAGTAACTCTTTAAAACATGTGCTACCTGAATGGTTCAACGGTACAACAGAGCTGAGAATCCTTGATCTATCATCAAACTTTTTAGCTTTGGATATAGTATATACCAGCTTCCCACAATTTCTGAGTAAACTGGAAGAACTGGACCTATCATTTAACTTTGAGCTAATGCGGTACCCCAAAACTCTAAAGTTGAGCAAACATTTTTCCCAACTCAAGTCCCTTAAAATCCTCAGAATACAAGGCTATGTCTTTCAACAGCTAAAACAAGACAGCATTGATCCTTTAAAAGCACTGCCAAACTTAGAAGTCATAGACCTGGGTACGAACTTCATAAAAATTACAAACCTTAGTATTCTGATGGACTTGCCAAGTTTTAAAATTATCAGTCTCTCTGAAAACAAAATATCGTCCCCATCTGACAAGGAGAATGCTGCTGGTTTCTCTGAAGGAGAGGAAGATCCCTTACTCTGGTCGCCCATGTTGGCTGACAACAAAAATACGGAAGTACGAGAGACGCGCTACTTCCGATATGATGAATATGCGCGTAGCTGCAAACACAAGGATAAAGAACTTGAAGTTAAAAAGACATTTGCCAAAAAGGAATGCACACAATTCGGCAAAACCCTGGATGTAAGCAGGAATAACATTTTCTTTCTGCATTCACGGTTTTTAAATCTCTCTGAGCTGTGTTGCCTTAATCTGTCTGGCAATGCAATGAGCCAAAGTCTAAATGGCTCTGAATTTACCTACCTGACTAATTTAAAATATCTAGACTTCTCAGTGAATCGTCTGGACCTGCGCTACGCTACTGCCTTTCAAGGGCTGAAAAATCTGGTGATCCTTGATATTAGTCAAAACAACCA
The DNA here is from genome assembly GCF_033978785.1 of Entelurus aequoreus. Classification (NCBI taxonomy): domain Eukaryota; kingdom Metazoa; phylum Chordata; class Actinopteri; order Syngnathiformes; family Syngnathidae; genus Entelurus; species Entelurus aequoreus. The sequence continues at coordinate 18,232,486 of NC_084744.1, read as the reverse complement.
TTATTTTGAATCCGAGGGCATTACTCACATGCTTAATTTCACAAAAAGCCTGAAAAAACTCAAGACGCTGCGGATGAACCACAACAAGATCTCAACTTCGACAAACACTGAGATGGAAAGTGATTCTTTGGAGAGGCTTGAGTTCAAAGATAACCGACTGGATATGTTGTGGCGAGACGGTGACACCAGATTTGTCAATTACTTCAAGAAACTACTTAATCTGAAGATACTCGACATTTCTCATAACAACCTCAATTTTATCCCGCATCAAGTGTTCTCTGGCCTGCCAAAGAAGCTGTCTGAGCTCTACATAAAGAAAAACAGATTGAAATCATTTGCATGGGAAGAACTACAACTTCTACAATCACTGCAGGTCTTAGATCTCAGTCACAACAGCTTATCGACTGTTCCAAGCATACTCTCAAACTGCACCAAAACTCTCAAGAAGCTCATCTTAAAAGGAAACCAAATCAGAACCCTCACACCCAATTTTCTCAGGTATGCACATAACTTTACATATTTAGACATCAGTTTTAATCGCATACAACACATTGGGGAATCGAGCTTCCCCAATGACGTCGTCAGTCAGATGGAAATGCTGCTTTTGCACAACAACGATTTTGTGTGCTCGTGCAACGTCACTTCTTTTGTCACATGGCTCAACAGTACCACAGTGCTTATCCCCAAACTGGCCACGGATGTGACCTGTGCCACTCCAGAGGCACAAAGAGGTATACCCGTGATCTCGGTTGACCTGTTGGCCTGTCAACACAATGATATGGCAATCATTCTCTACATGCTCAACGCTTCCCTCGTTCTTTGCTTCCTCATCCTGTTCATCTCCAGCCATCTCTTCCTATGGGACGTCTGGTACATCTACCATTTCTGCCTGGCCAAGTTCAAGGGCTATAGGCGCTTATACTCCCAGAGTGCCCTCTATGACGCCTTTGTGATTTATGACAAAGAAGACCCGGCCGTATTGGAATGGGTGACAAAGGAAATGTGCATCCACTTGGAGGAACGAGGAGACCGTCGACTGACTTTGTGTCTGGAGGAGCGAGACTGGATTCCTGGCTGTCCACTGATCGACAATCTCTTACAGAGCATTCACAAGAGCAAGAGGACGGTGTTTGTTCTCACCAATAGATACATCAAAAGCGGAAACTTCAAGACAGCTTTCTACATGGCCCAGCAAAGGTTAATGGACGAGAAAAATGACGTTATCGTCATTATCCTTTTGGAGGAAGTGCCATGCAATTCCAAGTACTTAAGATTGAGGAAAAGGCTGTACAAACGCTCGGTTCTCAAGTGGCCGACAAACCCTCGAGCTCAGCTGTACTTCTGGTTCAACTTGAGAAGCGTTTTAGCCAACGAAAGCCACAAGCAATACAACAACCTCTTCAAGGAGACACTGTAAAACAGACCAATATGGCCAGTAAAGTTCTGCATGTTGTATATCTATTATAAGGTGCGAGCACTGTGTAAATAATTTCACTCCATTATTGTGACACCATCCTGGTAAAAAAAAAAAAATTGTATGTCACCAAACTGTCATCTTTAAATGACTCTTTGTCTGCTTAGATTAAAAAGGGAAAAGCTAAGTTGTAAATACTATGCGCACAGCTCAAATGAACATTTGTTTAACATTGTATGAAACATGGAAGTAGTGCACTTCTGCAATTCTACTTCTATTTCTGTGCCACAACCTAATACAGGAAGCGATACTGCCTTGGCCTGCCTCTGTGGGGGTTTTATAGACATAATATATTAAAGACATTGAAGATGGAGATAAGTTGAGCAGTTGTTTGTATGTAGTTTGTCCTTTTGTTTAACTTGTGGTTATTTCAAAGCATTGACGAATCCCAAGGAATGAATAAAACCTTCAGAATGGTGAGTGTCACAAATGCAAATTTTTTTTTTATATGCCTTTAAAATTGTAACTAATTTGCTAGAAGAATTGTTTGTCATTTCTTTTGTTCATAATATCATTTTTTTAATTGTTGCTTAAGCTTTAAGGCGTACTTTTGACTCTGCGATGACAACCGTGGCCTAATTTAACTTGAGTTATTATGCGATCCCAACCATACCAAACACCATTTGCACAAACTGCAAAATGTGGAAGGGGTTAATAGAGGGAGACAGACAGAGAGGGGGGTGTAAAACAATGTTTTAATGCAGAATTTTTCATAGTAGTTTTTGGTAACACTTTAGTATGGGGAACACATATTCACCATTAATTAGTTGCTTATTAACATGCAAATTAGTAACATATTGGCTCTTACTTAGTCATTATTAATTACTTATCAATGCCTTATTCTGCATGACCTTATTATACAACCAGTAAGCCATTAACTAAGAGTCTTCCCTCAATAACCTCAGAATGATTGCTTATTAGTAACCCTAACCCTAACACTTATATGTTCCCCTAGTGTCCAAATAACTCTAAATCAAGTCTTTGTTATTTTAATAAGCATCTAATTAATGATGAATATGTTCCCCATACAAAATTGTGACCTAGTTTTTGACTGGATCCCATTACTTTGTGTACTAAATGATGTGATAGTGCAGATCACTTCGCAATACAACAAACACAACATAAATACTGTACTCCTGTCATTTGCTGGACATAGGTGGCACTATTGAAACATTAAATTATGACTGGAAACTCTTAAAGGGGACCTATGATGATGTTCCTCCTTTCTGACTTATAAATGTTGTTACAAAGTTAGATAGTCCTTAAACAATGATAAAACGTCAACTCATTAGGTTTGTGCAATTGGGAATTGTTTTGCTTTTTTTCTTTATACCAGTGGAAAACTTTTTCCCTCTCTACTGTTCCAAGATTGCTCCCGTGTTATACATTCTCCTCTCATGCCCCCCCCCCCCCCCCCCCCCCCACTCTAATGTCTATGAAATTAATACTTCCGTGTTTATTTGTCCACGACATTTTACACAGGACTGTTTTGTCAACATTGGATGAGCCGCTAAATTACTTTGAAAAAGACCGCGCCATTGGGACATCACTACATGGTTTGTGGAAAACAAGATAAGGTATAGGATCAGAGCCAGCCCTCGGCCCTCATTTTGGTATTTAATTAACATATGTTTTATCATTATTAGACCCTTGAAGTGCTCTCACCTAACATTGCCCCACATACACACACTCAGTATGTTTACAAGCACTATTATTATATACTTAATTGGCTTGAAAATAGCTTTTTAAAAACACATGTAAAAACTTTACATGCAGCCGGCAAATTTCCCTTTGCTTCATTCTGTAAAATAGAGATTACGCAGGTTGGGTTATCCTCAGTGGATAAAAATAACAATAATCATTATATTGATTATGATTCAATTTATTGGTGCATGATTGGCAGCACTAAATTGGCCCTTGAGAATGAATGTGAGTGTGAATGTTGTCTATTTGTGTTGGCCCTGTGATGAGGTAGCAACTTGTCAAGGGTGTACCCCTCCTTCCGCCCGAATGCAGCTGAGATAGGCCCCAGCACCCCCCGCGACCCCGAAAGGGACAAGCGGTACAAAATGTATATATGTGTATACTCTCTCTCTCTATATATATATATATATATATATATATATATATATATATATATACACACACATATATATATGGGTTGATAGGCAACGGTGTGACTGTGAATGTTGTCTGTCTATCTGTGTTGGCCCTGCGATGAGGTCGCGACTTGTCTAGGGAAGAGTGGTAAAAAATGGATGGATGAATGCCATGATCATGGGGCCCCCTAGTGGTTGAGACCCTAAACAACTGCATAGAGTGTTTATGTGATGGGACGACCCTAGAATAAAGTAATATTTTCATCTAATTAAGGCATGCGCACAATAACACCGACATGTGACGTGCACTGAGATAAATGCTGATAAAAGCAGCTTTCTTTGATATCTAATGTTATGACCGGTGAATCTATATTCTGTTTACGAAGTTTATTATTGACAGTATCTGAAAAAAAAAAAAAATATTAATGTTGTTTGGCTTCAAAAAAATAATTATGATACTTTCGTAAATGTTGGGGTGTGTAGGGGTTTATTTGCAAGCCGGGAACACCTCGACACACATACACGGAAAGCCGGTTAGAAATGTGACTGTGAAGCAAAATTTACGCCAAATTTACACCAAAGCATAGCCAATACATACAGTAATATTAAGACCTAAAGGAAGTGTGTTAAATGTAGATTAGAATCATCATAGGTGCCTTTTAGGTCCGATGTCTTTCAAGTTACAAGTTTATTCACAATACCATATTACGATTACAACAGTAGTGAATATCCATTTGAGGATGGTGGTAAGTGAAAGGGTCCCCCAGATAAGCTAGAAGAAGCTTTTGGCAGGGGGTCCAGAGGTCAGTATATGCATGGAATGCTGAAACATGGTGGCAAGCACAAAAGCGCGATATGATAAATACAAAATAGGAGCACAAAAGCAAGCATACACATACATACATTCAACCATGCGCAACCCAACAGTAGTCTACCCCGAAGCCACATGTGACAATGCTAATCCTCTAAAGGAGCACTAGCCATTCACATGAGGCATTAGAGATAGGTGGTTAATAGGTATGATTTCAGTTTCTTTTTGAAGTTGGAGAATGAATACAGCATCCTGAGGCTCTCATTAGACTTAGACTTACTTTTTATTGTCATTCAAATTTGAACTTTACAGTACAGATAGGAACGCAATTTTGTTGCATTAGCTCATGGTAGTGCAGGATAAAAAAATCAATAAGGTGCAGATATAAATAAATAGATTACTGTACTGATAAATATATTGCACTTTTGCCTATGCATCCACGTTTATGGATGTATGTTATATTGTCTTTATATTCAGTAAATTAATCCATTTTGGGGGGGAATTGAGGGGATTATTATGATAATGCATTCAAGAGTCGTACGGCCTGAGGGAAGAAGCTGTTACGGAACCTGGAGGTTCTGCTAGGGAGGCTCCGGAACCTCTTTCTAGAGTCCAGCAGTGAAAACAGTCCTTGGTGGGGGTGGGAGGAGTCTGCAGATTTTCTGAGCCCTGGTCAGGCAGCGGCTTTTTGCGATCTCCTAGATAGGAGGAAGAGGAGTCCTGATGATCTTTTCCGCCGTCCTCACCACTCTCTGCAGAGACTTCCAGTCTGAGGCACTGCAGGCTCCAGTCCAGACCGAGATGCTGTTGGTCAGTAGGTTCTCTATAGTGCCTCTGTAGAATGTGGTGACAATCAAGCCGGTTCCAGATCTTTGGTCCCCTGCATACAACACTTCGAGCAGTACAAGCCAGTAGACGATGTCTACCTGACATCAGGTCACAAAGTTGAGTGTTGTGGGCATGCAGGGGACGATAGATAGGAACCAAGCTACAGAGCCTGAGATTCAGCCTGTGGATGACTTGATAGGTTAGACAAGCATTGTGATAAATATTGAACTATGTCAGTCTTAAGAGATGATAATTATGGAATAGATGTCGAGTGAGGGCCCGTATGATTTTCTTTTGCATGGATTCTAATTTGTGAAGGTAGCTAGGGAAGGTGTTACACCAGATGACATTACAGTAGTTTAGATGTGGTTCAAAGAGAGTTTTGTATAGAGCAAGTAGAGCATAAAGAGGAAGATAATGACGAAGGTGAAAGAACAGGCCAACATTTGGATAATTTGTTTAACAGATGGCTAATGTGACATTTGAAATTGAGGTCTTAAAGGTGGTAAAATCTAATATACAAAACTCAAAACCAGTGAAGTTGGCACATTGTGTAATTTGTAAATAAAAACAGAATACAATGATTTGCCAATCCTTTTCAACTTATATTCAATTGAATAGACTGCAAAGACAAGAAATTTAATGTTCGAACTGAGAAACTTTTTTTTTTTTTTTTGCAAATAATCATTACTTTAGGATTTAATGGCAGCAACACATTGCAAAAAAGTTGGCACAGGGGCATTTTTACCACTGTGTTACATGGCCTTTCCTTTTAACAACACTCAGTTAACGTTTGGGAACTGAGGAGACCAATTTTTTCAGCTTTTCAGGTATAATTATTTCCCATTCTTGCTTGATGTACAACTGTGTGACAATAATTGGTACTTTAACTTTTTTTTAACTTTAAGTTGTTCAACAGTCCGTTGTCATATTTTAGGCTTCATAATGCGCCACACATTTTCAATGGGAGACAGGTCTGTACTACAGACAAGCCAGTCTAGTACCCGCACTCTTTTACTATGAAGCCACACTGTTGTAACACGTGGCTTGGCATTGTCTCGCTGAAATAAGCAGGGGTGTCCATGATAACGTTGCTTGGATGGCAACATATGTTGCTCCAAAACCTGTATGTACCTTTCAGCAATAATGGTGCCTTCACAGTGTCAAGAGGGGAAGGTCGCAGCTTGCTGCGGGGTTGTTCTTCCAGTGCAAAGACGGCTCCGGACGACAGCGTGAAGGTAGGCTTGGATTTATTTAACATAAATAACTCAAACTACCACAAACGCAAACAATAAAGCAAAAAAGGCAAGCGTGCCTAAAACACAAGTGAAGCTGCTAGTTAGCAGAAGCTATGGAATGGACTAGGAAACTTACTTGGTCAGAATGATACATGAACCGGTGTGACATAAAGACAATGCAGGCAGAACGAGTGATGAACAAAGGTGGGCTAATATCACAGTGACATGATTGGTGACAGGTGTGTGTGAGTCTAAACGGGAAACAGGTGCGTGACATGACAGGTGAAAACTAATGGGTGACCATGGAAACCAAACAAAACAAGGAAGTGAAACCAGGAACTAAAAAGAGTCCAAAAAACAAACACATGGCCAAAACAAAAACATGAACAGACATGACACACAGATGTGTAAGTTACCCATGCCTTGGGCACTAATACACCCCCATACGATCACAGATGCTGGCTTTTGAACTTTGCGCCTATAACAATCCGGATGGTTCTATTCCTCTTTGGTCCGGAAGACACGACGTCCACAGTTTCCAAAAACAGTTTGAAATGTGGACTCGACAGAACACTTTTCCACTTTGCATCAGTCCATCTTAGATGAGCTTGGGCCCAGCGGAGCCGGCGGCGTTTCTGGGTGTTGTTGATAAATGGCTTTCGCTTTGCATAGTAGAGTTTTAACTTGCACTTACAGAAGTAGCGACGAACTGTAGTTACTGACAGTGGTTTTCTGAAGTGTTCCTGAGCCCATGTGGTGATATCCTTTACACACTGATGTCTGTTTTTGATGCGGTACCGTCTGAGGGATCCAAGGTCACGGACAGTCAATGTTACGTGAAGTAATTTCTCCAGATTCTCCTAACTTTTTGATAGCATTACAGACCTTAGATAGTGAAATATCTAAATTCCTTGCAATAGCTCATTGAGAAATGCTGTTCTTAAACTGTTTGACAATTTTGTCATGCATTTGTTCACAAAGTGGTGACCCTCGCCCCATCCTTGTTTGTGAATGACTGAGCATTTCATGGAAGCTGCTTTTATACCCAATCATGGCACCCACCTGTTCCCAATTAGCCTGTTCACCTGTGGGATTTTCCAAATAAGTGTTTGATGAGCATTCCTCAACTTTCTTAGTCTTTGTTGCCACTTGTGCCATCTTTTTTGAAACATGTTGCAGGCATCAAATTCCAAATGAGCTAATAGTTGCTAAAAATGACAAAGTTTTCCAGTTTGAACGTTAAGTATCTTGTCTTTGCTGTCTATTCAATTGAATATAGGTTGAACAGGATTTGCAAATCATTGTATTCTGTTTTTATTTACAATTTACACAACATGCTAACTTCACTGGTTTTGGGGTTTGTATATCATATAGAGTGTGTGTGTGCGTGTGTGTGTGTGTGTGTGTGTGCTTGTTGTTTAAAAAAATTGCAGGACATGCTGATGCAAATGCCCTAAAGACACAGTTAAGTAAAGACATAGTTTAAAGTGTGCTAAAAAAAAAATGTAAATGGTACATTTCCGATACAGTTTTACAGAAAGTCTTTAAGATGGTAACAGTCTGAGCTTTGAATAAATTCCCAAGTTTTCCAAAGTTATACCTAGCTGACTTATTTTTTGTTCATCTACAGACTCCTATTTGTTGGATGCAATTGCTGCTGCTTTGCATGTGTTGCTGGCCTGCTGCGACTAAACCCAAATGGATGCGACCCCAGTTTCCTTGTGATGTCACAGCCAAGAATATCTCACAGGTTATATTTGACTGCAAAGAACGTAAACTGAAAGATATACCAGAAGGGATAACGAGTAATGCAACAGAGCTGAACTTATCGAGAAATAACATCAGTAATATCCGTCTTAATTCTTTTTCGAACCTAATGAATCTCACCCTACTCGACCTGAGCTTTGCAAACTACACAAAGCCAGTGAATATTGACCACAATACTTTCAGACAACTGACCAAGCTGCAAACATTGAACCTGAGCTTCAACCACCTGAATGCAATACCTGCCAAGCTCCCACCTAGTTTGAAAGTCCTTGTGATACGCAACAACAAGATTATATCCCTGAATAGGAGCAGCTTTAATGGATTGATGAACATGACAGACCTGTTGCTAGCCAGAAACTGCTTCTACTGGAACCCCTGTGGGACGTATATGAACATTGCAAAAGGCAGTTTAGCAGTGATGACCCAACTTCAGGTTTTGGACTTGTCCTTTAACAACCTAACAGAAGTCCCCAAAGGATTGCCCTTGTCGTTGCACGAGCTAATGCTGGCGGCCAATCAAATCGAGTACATATCGGAGAAGGATTTCCTTGACATGAACCAACTGGAACTCCTGGAAATCCAAGGGAATTGTCCAAGATGTCAAAATGCTCCTTATCCCTGTGTTCCCTGCAAAAACGGCTTACTTGCCATCCACCAAGACGCATTCAATAATTTAACAGATCTTAAAACACTCCACTTGGGAGGAAACTCAATGACATACATGAATCCACAATGGTTCTCAAACCTAAAGAAACTCAAAGAACTGTTTGTCGCATTTAACTTCTTACATGCCACAATATCTGGGGAGGCTAAATTTCTGTCACGCCTTCCAAAACTTGAAAAAATTGATCTGTCATTCAACTTTGACTTGAAGTCCTACCCCTCAAAACTGAATCTATCCAAGGATTTTGCAAGTCTAGAGGCGCTTAGAACTTTGCATTTGGAGGGGTTGGTCTTCCAGGAAATAGGAGCTGACACACTCAGACCTCTATACGAGCTCAAAAACTTGTCGACACTGAACTTAGGAACAAACTTTGTTTTGCAGTTAGACTGTGCCATATTAAGCAAACTATCACACTTGAGGCTGATATACCTTGCAGAAAACCGTCTCTATCCAAATTCGGTGAAAACTCTGGTGTATTCAAGTGATGGATACAACGAGAGGCAGGACTTTACGGTTTCAACATTAGCAATACGTCATCCACAGGAGTTTGAGATCACACATGGCTTAGTGAAACAGGAGTGTTTCGACTCCGGGCCAGTGCTAAGCCTCGCCTCAAATAATCTGTTCTTCATTTCACCACAGCAGTTCATTGGTTACATCAATATCACATGTCTCAACCTCTCGAATAACGGATTTTCAGCAGCGCTGAATGGCACAGAGTTCTCCTCCATCCCTACGCTGACATATCTAGACCTGTCCTTCAATAAGATTGATTTAGTCTACGACTACGCCTTCAGTGAACTAAAGAACCTCCAAGTACTGGACATCAGTCACAATTCTCATTACTTCCAGGCCTTTGGCATCACACACAACTTACACTTCATAAAAAACCTGCCTGTCCTGAGGGTGCTGAATATGAGTCATAACTCTATTTCCACATTGACAACAAAACATATGCACAGCAAATCATTAACAGAGCTACAATTCAGACAAAACAATTTAGGGACTCTTTGGAAAGAAGGAGAAAACTCATATTTTAAACTTTTCACCAATCTCACTAATTTGACCATATTAGACATTTCCGAAAACAACATCAACAAACTACCCAACCAAGTTTATCAGTTCTTGCCACGAAACCTTACAATACTACGTATTAGTAACAACTTTCTCAAGCATTTCCAATGGGACCGGCTAAGTTATTTCCCTAAACTTCAAACTCTGGACCTGAGCCACAATTCCATATCTGATGTGATAGGCATAGACTCCAATGCCACCAACAATTTGACAAGCCTTGACTTGAGTAACAATGACATTTTCCATTTGGATGACGGGTTTTTGAGAGGCGCAAAAAGCCTTAGGACTCTTTCACTTAGCCACAACAAACTAAACCTAATCAATCAATCAACATTCCAGTACAGACCTGAAATATTGTTACTGGAGGGTAACCCGTTTCAGTGTACCTGTGACATGCTAGATTTTATTCTGTGGATTGAAAACAGTGGTGTGCACATCCCAGGACTGATTACTGTTGTGACATGTGAAGGACCACAAAAACAGAAGGATCATCCACTCATCCTCTTCGATATTAACCAGTGTGTAAATGACAATCTGGCGTTCTTGCTCTACACAGTCACTTTTTCCTTCATTATTGTTTTTATGGTTGTGGTGACGGTTGCCCACTTATTTTACTGGGACGCTTCCTATGTCCTACACTATTTGAAAGCAAAAATGATAGGGTACCACTCTTTGAACTCGTGCTGTGGCATTTATGAAGTCTTTGTGATTTACGACACCAAAGATCCACACGTTTCCGAGTGGGTGATGAAGAATCTGCGTGTGAAGCTGGAGGAGGAGGGGGAAACACATCTCCCTCTGTGTCTTGAGCAGAGGGACTGGATTCCTGGAGTCCCCCTAATGGACAACCTAATTCAGAGCATCCGAGACAGCCGCAAGACAATGTTTGTTCTCACAGAGGGGTATGTCAAGACAGGCATTTTCAGGCTGGCCATGTACCTAGCACATCAACGATTGCTCGATGAAAACATAGACGTTATTGTGCTGCTCATGCTGGAGCCCGTGCTCCAGCACTCCTACTTCCTGCGTCTCCGTCAGAGACTGTGCGGGAAAAGTGTGGTGGAGTGGCCCAAAACGGCGGCCGCCGAGCCTTGGTTTTGGCAAAACCTGCGGAATGTCATCCGAGTAGACAATCAGGTCATGTACAACAAGACCTACTCCATGTACTTTAACAATAGGTGATGACCGTCAATATTTTGTTTGAGATGACAGCGAAGGAATGATATTTGGCCATTGTCACACATGTTTAGCATTTGTATTGTTTTTGTTTTGTTTTACAATGACAACTAAATACAAGAATTGTAGAAAAACATATGTAAAATGTGTGCTTTTGTCTACATGACTGCATACCATCTAAGGTCGTAAAACCAACTGATTAGATTTTTGCTGATGATAGTCCTGTTTTTCACCCAATCTTGCTCAGATTTTACAAACATGTGAAGTTCCCTAAATGTGTGTGCCAAATATTGTGGAGACTCGGCTAAATGCCTAAAAGTTACAGTCTGTGTTTTGTAAAGTGCATTGAGCTCTTGTTTTCATGTGGGGTTTTTTGCCTTTTGGTTCGGGACCCATTGGGATGTCTGACAAGGGGTGGCACTTTCGTGACTTATGCAGTGCTTTTTTGGTGAACTTCTGGATCTGCCTCCTGGGAGCCTTTTGGCCAAGGAGACCAGCTGCTGGGTCTCTGCCACACCAGAGTCCGTTTGGAGAGACTGGAGGAGATGCAGATGAAGAGACAGGGCTGCGGAGCTGGCGCTGAGCGTCGGGACGGACAAGTTCACATTGTCTTGGCTGAATGAGCAGGTGTCGGACACCTCGGTCTCCTTGGACGCATCCTCGCTCATCCATGCGGACTGGACACTGGCTGAGAGTTGGTGGGCGGCCGAGGGTGGAGTCAGCTCTCTTTGGTTGCTTTGTTGGGTCTGCTCCTGTCTCTGGCCATGCTCCCCCCACCCCAGCAGACGATGGCGTGGAACACCACAGACGCCACCACAGTGGATTTCTTTTTTTAAATTTTTTTTTATTGTTTTACTTTTGTGACTGTGTGTAGAAGTGGCTGGTTGCATCAGCTCTGCTCTTTTAATGTATTTAATGTCCTTTGTGTTCTTTGATGTTTCCCTCTTATACACATGTTTATGTGTGCTATGGCTATGAGTTTTTATTTTTCCTTGGCTTCAGTCTGGACCCCCTCTCCAGGGGCCAAGGCTTAGACTGAATTGTCCCCCCCCCCTTTTCCCAACGTTTACCTGTTCCTCACCTTTTTTGTAAGGGCCGTCGGAAGTTATCAGACCCGTCAGCGATACTGTTCTGTGTTCGTCTGCTCTTGAATGGGATTGTGCTGAAAATCTTAATTTCCCCTCGGGATTATTAAAGTATTTCTGATTCTAATTCTGATATCAAGTCATATAATCCACAAAGGTTGAATGGAGTCAACTCTGAAACATCTTCAACAAGGAAAAAAGTTGCCTTCATTCAACCCCGTGTGGATAATATAAAACTAATTTCACACATATAAAAAAACAAAAAAATAAGGTGTAAGGACCATTGATTGATTGATTGAAACTTTTATTAGTAGATTGCACAGTACAGTACTTATTCCGTACAATTGACCACTAAATGGTAACACCCGAATAAGTTTTTCAACTTATTTAAGTCAGGATCCACGTAAATCAATTCATGGTAATCACCAGCCCTGCAAGGTGTCGTTTTTTTTTTGTTTTTTTTTTTGGGGGGGGGGGGGGGGGGGTTTCAGGAAGTTGCCAACTATGTGTCATAAGAACAAAATTTACAGCATATATACTTTAAACCTCAGACGTAAAAGGCACAGAGAGTGTATATAAATAAATCTAAATATTTTAATAACAAGACAGCAGAAAATAAAAATAAAACTAACCTTGAAAGCCAAACGGTCTTTGATGTTGAAAACGCTGGCATTACTTTATTTGTCCGCATAGTGTCACTACCATAGGCGCCAATCCCAATACCGAGCACCCACATGGGATTGATGGCAACTTTAAAATATTTTTTAATAATTCAATTTAGTTGTTGTTAATTTTGTGGTGAGTTTGGTCAGTTTTACATAATTAGAAAGTCACAATTCATATCTAGAGATGTCCGATAATATCGGCAATCCGATATTATCGGCCGATAAATGCTTTAAAATGTGATATCGGAAATTATCGGTATCGGTTTCGCAAAAAGCAAAATGTATGACTTTTTAAAACACCGCTGTACGGAGTGGTACACGGATGTAGGGAGAAGTACAGAGCGCCAATAAACCTTAAAGGCACTAGCTTTGCGTGCCGGCCCAATCACATAATATCTACGACTTTTCACACACACAAGTGAATGCAAACATACTTGGTCAACAGCCATACAGGTCACACTGAGGGTGACCGTATAAACAACTTTAACATTGTTACAAATATGCGCCACACTGTGAACCCACACCAAACAAGAATGACAAACACATTCCGCACCGTAACACAACATAAACACAACAGAACAAATACCCAGAAACCCTTGCAGCACTAACTCTTCCGGGACGCTACAATATACACCCCACTCTACCCCCTACCTACCCCCCCCCCCACCTCAACCCCGCCCACCTCAACCTCCTCATGCTCTCTCAGGGAGACCATGTCCCAAATTCCAAGCTGCTGTTTTGAGGCATGTTAAAAAAAATAATGCACTTTGTGACTTCAATAATAAATATGGCAGTGCCATGTTGGCAGTTTTTTTTCATAAATTTAGTTGATTTATTTTGAAAAACCTTGTTACATTGTTTAATGCATCCAGCGGGGCATCACAACAAAATTAGGCATAATAATGTGTTAATTCCACGACTGTATATATCGGTATCGGTTGATATCGGAATCGGTAATTAAAAGTTGGACAATATCGGAATTTTGGATATCGGCAAAAAAAGCCATTATCGGACATCTCTAATACAATCTATAATTAATAAAGCCTAACCAAGATTTCACTATGCCCGATAGTAAACTAATGACACAATTATCTTGCCTTTGAACACACTACACAACGAAGGGCATACTCACTCAACAGCCATACATGTCACACTAAGGGTGGCAGTATGAACAACACCATCACTGTCATAAACACGTGCCATATAGTGGAACCACAATAAACAACAACGGCAAACACATGTTGGAAGAATATTTGCACCGCAACACAACATAAACACTACAGAACAAATTCCCAGAATTCCCTGCAGCACCAACTCTTCCGGGACGCTACAATGTAAACAAACGCCATTGGTGGATCTACACCTGACATCCACTGTAATGATACCACGCACAATAGCGTATCTACTCAACTACTATGATTACATCGATATTTTTTTAACATCACAAAATCCATTCATCTATCCATTTTCTCCCGCTTGTCCCTTATGGAGTCGCGGGGGGTGCTGGAGCTGTCACGCCAAATGTCTTCCCCCTACAAACCCCCCCCATTTACTTCCGGGTCTGCGTCCAATAAAATCACAAAGTTGCCGGGGGTCCTTAACCGGCATGCGACTGTCCTGTTTCGCGCCTGTACAAAAAAAAACAATAATCGATTTCTTCAGATTCCAGCAGCTGTCAAAGACGAAGTATCCTTCCAGCGACGGGCAGTCAAAGCTGAAGTGCTATCGATCGCTGTCAATGACGTAAGAGGAAACATGATCACGGAAGTAAATGAGGGGGGAAGGTTTTTGTAGGGGGAAGAAATTTGGTGTGACACCGCCTATCCGAGCTGCACATGGGCGAAAACTTCTTTCATTTTGTATTTATTTATATCATGTTTATAAACTCAGGAAATATGTCCCTGGACACATGAGGACTTTGGAATATGACCAATGTATGATCCTGTAACTACTTGGTATCTGATTGATACCCAAATTTGTGATATCATCCAGAACTAATGTAATGTATCAAACAACAGAAGAATAAGTGATTATTATATTTTAACAGAAGTGTAGATAGAACATGTTAAAACAGAAAATAACCAGATATCAACAGTAAATGAACAATGAGATTAATAATTCATGTTTTACCACTTGAATTTAATAATTTTGACAAAATAATAGAATGATAAATGACACAATATGTTACTGCATATGTCAGCAGACTAAATTAAGAGCCTTTGTTTGTTTACTTACTACTAAAAGACAAGTTGTCTTGTATGTTCACTATTTTATTTAAGGACAAAATTGCAATAAGAAACATATGTTCACTACTGATGTATTTGGTTTTCCACTGGGACGCTTCAAGCTAGTGTGAGAAAAGGTAACCAGCAGTCGTGCTAGTCACACTACAATAAAATAAAATAAACCACATTAAACCAATTAAACTATCACTGTATCAAAATGATGTTTTGTGCCATAAGTTACCTATCCTCGCCAAACTTGCGCTGAGTTTTCTTCTTCTATTGTTTATTGACGATTGGCAAGCAACTTTTTTGGGTGTGCATTACCGCCATCTTCTGGAATGGAGTGTGGCTACAGACGCCACCCTGATCTAAATTATTCCCTTTAACCCTGTGTTTCCTAAAAGATGTATCTAATGCTCGTTGTGATAACATAATATCCTCTATTGCAATACCAATCTTCTCTGCCTCTAATGTCTTTTCCATTTCTATCTATTGTCGTCCATCAACAGGAGTCAAATTAACTTCCGGTACGAGTCGGAAAAATCTCATACTTATTATTTAACAGGGGTTGAACTTTTTTTTTTCTAGCTTATTAAAAAGGTTAAAATGGTTTGAAATATAAAATATATTGACTTAAGTTCAATAAAAATAAGCGGTTTTTTTTAAAGGTTAGTCGTGGCGTCTATTGTTTATTGACGGTTGGCCAGCAACTTTTTTTGGTGTGCATTACCGCCATCTTCTGGAATGGAGTGTGGCTACAGACGCCACCCTGGTCTAAATTATTCCATTCAACCATGTCTTTCCTAAAAATGTATCTAATGCTTGTTGTGATAACAAAATATCCTCTATTGCAATACCAATCTTCTCTGCCTCTAATGTCTTTTTCATTTATGTCTAATGTCGTCCATCAATAGGAGTCAAATTAACTTCCGGTACGAGTCGGAAAAATCTTATACCTATTATTTAACGGGGGTTTAATTTTTTTTTGCCCAGGTCATTAAAAAGGTTAAAATGGTTTGAAATATAAAATATATTGACTTAAGTTAAATAAAAATAAGCGTTTTTTAAAAAAAAAAAAAAAAAAGGTTAGTCATGACGTCTATTGTTTATTGACGATTGGCCAACAACTTTTTTTTGGTGCGCATTACCGCCATCTTCTGGAATGGAGTGTGGCTACAGACGCCACCCTGGTCTAAATTATTCCATTTAACCATGTCTTTCCTAAAAATGTATCTAATGCTTTTTGTGATAACAAAATATCCTCTATTGCAATACCAATCTTCTCTGCCTCTAATGTCTTTTTCATTTATGTCTAATGTCGTCCATCAATAGGAGTCAAATTAACTTCCGGTACGAGTCGGAAAAATCTTATACCTATTATTTAACGGGGGTTGAATTTTTTTTTGCCCAGGTCATTAAAAAGGTTAAAATGGTTTGAAATATAAAATATATTGACTTAAGTTAAATAAAAATAAGCGTTTTTAAAAAAAAAAAAAAAAAAAAAAAAGGTTAGTCATGACGTCTATTGTTTATTGACGATTGGCCAAAAACTTTTTTTTGGTGTGCATTACCGCCATCTTCTGGAATGGAGTGTGGCTCCAGACGCCACCCTGGTCTAAATTATTCCATTAAACCCCGTGTTTCCTAAAAATGTATCTAATGCTTGTTGTGATAACAAAATATCATCTATTGCGATACCAATCTACTCTGCCTCTAATGTCTTTTTCATTTCTGTCTAATGTCGTCCATCAACTGGAGTCAAATTAACTTCCGGTACGAGTCGGAAATATCACATACCTAGTATTTAACGGGGGTTGCATTTTTTTTCCAGGTCATTAAAAAGGTCAAAATGGTTAGAATTATAAAACATATTGACCTAAGTTAAAATAAAAAAAACACGTTTTTTAAAAGGTTAGTCGTGACGTCACTGCTCATTTACATACCAAGCCTTATTTAAACGGGACTCGCGGAAGTACACGTCACTCTGCTTCCCACTACGCCTAGTGTCCTACATCGCTGCTTTACTTCAACCTGGTAAGTTTTGTTTTCGGTATCAATCTGTAAAAAAAAAATTTAAAAAATGTGCTGAGTTGGCTTCTTTTTGTTTGCTCTCGCTTTAAAATTGTTGCAGCGATTGTTAATGTTAACCCCCCAAACCCCTAAAAAAAATGAGGGCTTTCTGATAGCTACATGCTTGACGGGGTCCTTGTAATAGTCATTGGCGTTTTATCTGTTTTACTATCGGACTGTGAAGGTGTTGCTTTAATGCTCCGCATCAAAGGGCGTTGGTCCTGCATGCATGCACATCTTCAACTCTGCCATCATGCTGTGTGCTTTCTGCACGCCTTCCTTTTTGTTGCAACGCATTGTTAGTTAGCTACATGTTGCTAAACTGCTATGTTGCAGTCCTTTTTTTTTTTTTTAAACCAAATGCTTCATTTTTAATTTTTTTTTTAATTTTTTTTTTTTAAGTCTCTGCAATCATGTCTGACAAACCCGACATCACAGAAGTCACAACCTTTGACAAGTCCAAGCTGAAGAAGACTGAGACCGCTGAGAAAAACCCACTGCCCACCAAAGAAAGTAAGATTTTCACTCTCATTGGCTTTCTTTTGAAGTGCATCTCCTTTAAAAACACAAATGTCTTTTCTTGCAGTCATCGAGCAGGAAAAAGCAGAGTCTTCATGAAAACTGACCCACAATGTGCTGCAAGCCTCCTTTTTTTTTGTCAACTGAATATCACTGCATTTACCTTTTTTTTTTTGGGAGGGTGTAGTAAAGAATGGCTTGCACACGGCAGGTTCATTGGGTTTCTTGGGCGTTTCATCTCCAGTGAGAGGAGTGGGTGAGGCCACGCTTCGTGATATGCAGCCCCCCACACTAGTCTACCTGCAACATCCTCAGTTTGTCTTTGTAAATCTGGAATGCACATGGTTGTTTAATATGCAAAATAATAAAAACCTGTAAATGGCTTTTTGCTGAATTCTCTAACGCAGTGGTTCAACAGTGTGTGAGCTACAATCTGAGATTATGTAATTTCACCTAACTGGGTTAAAATTTTCCAAAACCAGTAATTGTAATCCGCAAATGTGCTGTCTAGAGCTCGGCAGAGTAACCATGTTATACTCTTCCATATCAGTAGGTGGACGCCGGTAGATATTGGGAACAGGTTGTGTGAGACGACGGTTTGTCGTGATCACAATATGCAGATCGCAGGTAAAAATGTATCTAATGCTTAAACCAAAAATAAAAGGTGTGTGCCCCTAAGAAAAGGCATTGAAGCTTAGGGATGGCTATGTAGAACAAAACAAACTGAACTTGCTAGAAAATAAACAAAACCAGAATGCTGGACGACGGCAAAGACTTGCAGAGACTGCATCCACAAAGTACATCCGAACATGACAGTGTCCACACAAAAAGATAGCAACTTAACTATTCTTGATTGCTTAAACAAAAGCAGATGCGGGGACTATCGCTCAAAGTAAGACATGCAACTGCAACAGGAAAACACCAACAAAACAGAAGCCACCAAAATAGTAGCACAAGAACTAAAACACTACACACATAAACACCAAAAAACTCAAAATAAGTCGGGGTGTGATGTGACAGGTCGTGACGAAGACCTACTTTGAGACAAGAGCTATAGTGATGCGTGGTTGGTTATGGTTTAAATTCATATCCAACAATTGCGACTTTGTCTACTGAGTTTCATTTTTTAATGATTTCTGTTGATGTGTCTCTGGAGTTTTTCAATGGAAAAAAATGCGCCTTGGCTCAAAAAAGGTTGAAATACTGCTCTTAACGATCACACCCAACTAATTTGTACTCAGGTCTCACGGGTAGAGAAAACTCGCTCGGTCCTGCAAAGTGATCGCATGCATCATGTGCATGCATAGGATTACGTAACTTCCTAGGCCTGACACATGAGTTCATCCCTGGGATTGACAACATCCCATTCACCCTTGATCCCATGAGCGCTGAATGTCTCAAATCTGCAAGACTTGGTGGTATAGGAAGTGACAAATTGGACAATTATACTCTTTATGGCTTGAGCAAACTGCATGATTAAAATGTACATGTGATAACATTCCCAACTCATGTGTTGCATGTAGAAATATGCCCAAGATCACAAATCGCAACATGCCTAATCTTTTTAAAGCAACCAATTTCTCTTTACAAGGGAAACGATACTACAGGAAAAACATGTAACTTGTACAGCCTTGGCGGTGAAACCCAAATTCAGTATTTTCATAAGTCACCGACCAAAGTGTCTACCTTGTATCAAGCCACGTAAAATCAATAAGGGCCGTTGGAGACGGCTCAAACACTTGACGAGGTAACAAGCACTCAGGGTGGACTCGGACTGCCTCAAAATAATGGTGCAATTTTGAATGCCAAAGCATGCATTGTGGGAAAATATTTGGATGCACAGTAAGGCTCCACTTTCAAAAATGGGCATGCTTGATCCAATTTTACTTTGGATAGACCATATACATGCTACTGATTAGCATTAGCGATTTTACACGGCCATTTCAACCCCTCCAAATTTGGTTATGAAAACTACAACTAAGGTACACTTTCAAACCGCTGGTGTGTAAAAAGTGCAATATTTACAGTATAAACACTTTGTATGACTGAAAAGACGAGATTCAGATTATGGCAAAGACTACTTCCTCGCTAGGCAGATTTAGACTTAGACAAACTTTATTGATCCACAAGGGAAATTGTTCCACACAGTAGCTCAGTTTCAAAGGATGGAAAGGATAATGCAGGTATTAAGTAGACACAAATGTACCATAGTAGCAATATAAAATATAACATATGTAATATTTACATATTATATATACAATATATAATATATACTGATATATATATATATATATATATATATATATATATATATATATATATATATATATATATATATATATATATATATATATATATATATATATATATTTTTTTTTTTTTTTTTTTTTTTTTTATTATTGATATATATATGTACAATATCTAACAAATCCCAATTACCATCCATCCATCCATCCATCCATCCATCTTCCGCTTATCTAAGGTCGGGTCACGGGGGCAGCAGCCTAAGCAGGGAAGCCCAGACTTTCCTCTCCCCAGCCACTTCGTCCAGCTCCTCCCGGGGGGATCCCGAGGCGTTCCCAGGCCAGCCGGGAGACATAGTCTTCCCAACGTGTCCTGGGTCTTCCCCGTGGCCTCCTACCGGTTAAACGTGCCCGAAACACCTCCCTAGGGAGGCGTTCGGGTGGCATCCTGACCAGATGCCCGAACCACCTCATCTGGCTCCTCTCGATGTGGAGGAACAGTGGCTTTACTTTGAGCTCCCCCCGGATGGCAGAGCTTCTCACCCTATCTCTAAAGGAGAGCCCCGCCACCCGGCGGAGGAAACTCATTTCGGCCGCCTGTACCCGTGATCTTGTCCTTTCGGTCATAACCCAAAGCTCATGACCATAGGTGAGGATGGGAACGTAGATCGACCGGTAAATTGAGAGCTTTGCCTTCCGGCTCAGCTCCTTCTTCACCACAACGGATCGATACAGCGTCCGCATTACTGAAGATGCCGCACCGAACCACCTGTCGATCTCACGATCCACTTTTCCCTCACTCGTGAACAAGACTCCTAGGTACTTGAACTCCTCCACTTGGGGCAGGGTCTCCTCCCCAACCCGGAGATGGCACTCCACCCTTTTCCGGGCGAGAACCATGGACTTGGACTTGGAGGTGCTGATTCTCATCCCAGTCGCTTCACACTCGGCTGTGAACCGATCCAGTGAGAGCTGAAGACCCTGGCCAGATGAAGCCATCAGGACCACATCATCTGCAAAAAGCAGAGACCTAATCCTGCAGCCACCAAACCGGATCCCCTCAACGCCTTGACTGCGCCTAGAAATTCTGTCCATAAAAGTTATGAACAGAATCTGTGACAAAGGGCAGCCTTGGCGGAGTCCAACCCTCACTGGAAACGTGTCCGACTTACTGCTGGCAATGCGGACCAAGCTCTGACACTGATCGTACAGGGAGCGGACATCCACAATCAGACAGTCCGATACCCCATACTCTCTGAGCACTCCCCACAGGACCTCCCGAAGGACACGGTCGAATGCCTTCTCCAAGTCCACAAAGCACATGTAGACTGGTTGGGCAAACTCCCATGCACCCTCAAGGACCCTGCCGAGAGTATAGAGCTGGTCCACAGTTCCACGACCAGGACGAAAACCACACTGTTCCTCCTGAATCCGAGGTTCGACTATCTGGCGTAGCCTCCTCTCCAGTACACCTGAATAGACCTTCCCGGGAAGGCTGAGGAGTGTGATCCCACGATAGTTGGAACACACCCTCCGGTTCCCCTTCTTAAAGAGAGGAATCACCACCCCGGTCTGCCAATCCAGAGGTACCGCCCCCGATGTCCACGCAATGCTGCAGCATCTTGTCAACCAAGACAGCCCCACAGCATCCAGAGCCTTAAGGAACTCCGGGCGGATCTCATCCACCCCCGGGGCCTTGCCACCGAGGAGCTTTTTAACTACCTCAGCAACCTCAGCCCCAGAAATAGGAGAGCCCACCACAGATTCCCCAGGCACTGCTTCCTCATAGGAAGACGTGTTGGTGGGATTGAGGAGGTCTTCAAAGTATTCCCTCCACCGATCCTCAACATCCGCAGTCGAGGTAAGCAGAACACCATCCGCACCATACACGGTGTTGACAGTGCACTGCTTCCCCTTCCTGAGGCGGCGGATGGTGGTCCAGAATCGCTTCGAAGCCGACCGGAAGTCGTTTTCCATGGCCTCGCCGAACTCCTCCCATGTCCGAGTTTTTGCCTCTGCGACCGCTGAAGCCGCACACCGCTTGACCTGTCGGTACCTGTCCGCTGCCTCCGGAGTCCTATGAGCCAAAAGAACCTGATAGGACTCCTTCGTCAGTTTGACGGCATCCCTCACCGCCGGTGTCCAGAATCAGAATCAGAATCAGAATAGTTTTATTGCCATTGTTTGAGAACGGGTTCACAAACTAGGAATTTTTCTTGGTGCAAACGTGCGACATAAAACACACATAACACATATTTGGTATAAAAAGAGCTGTGACTGAGCTATCAGATAGACTTAGAAGGGATTCAAGGAATTCAAGGAGCTGCTGTTAGGACTTATTGTTCATTTGCCTGATGGCCGAGGGGAACAAACTGTTCAGGTGGCGGGAGGTGTGGGTCTGGATGGAGCGTAGTCTCCTGCCTGAGGGGAGAGGGGAGAATAGTGTGTGTCCAGGGTGAGAAGAGTCAGCTGTGATCCGACCCACACGCCTCCTGGTCCTGGAGGAGAACAAGTCCTGGAGGGATGGGAGCTTGCAGCCAATCACCTTCTCCGCAGCACGTACGATGCGTTGCAGTCTATTCTTATCCTGGACTGTGGCGCCGGGGAACCACACTGTGATGGAGGAGGTCAGGATGGACTCTATGATGGCTGAGTAAAACTGCACCAGCATCTCGGTCGGCACCTTAAGTTTCCTCAGCTGCCGCAGGAAGTACATCCTCTGCTGGGCCTTCTTGATGAGGGAGCTGATGGTCAGCTCCCACTTGAGGTCCTGGGTGATGGTGGTGCCCAAGAAACGGAAGGAGTCCACAATGGGGACGGGGGTGGGAGAGTCAATCAGGGTGAGGGGGGATGGTGGGGCTGTGACTTTCCTGAAGTCCATGATCATCTCCACTGTTTTCTGGGCGTTCAGCTCCAGGTTGTTGAGGCTGCACCAGGACGTCAGCCGGTCTACCTCTCTCCTGTAGGCGGACTCATCGCCATTCGAGATGAACCCGATGAGGGTGGTGTCATCCGCAAACTTGAGCAGTTTTACGGATTGGTGACTGGAGGTGCAGCAGTTTGTATACAGGGAGAAGAGCCAGGGGGAGAGTACACAGCCCTGAGGAGTACCAGTGTTTGTGGTTCGACTGTCCGAGACAATCTTCCCCAGGCTTACGTGCTGTCTTCGGTCTGTCAGGAATCCAACTGCAGAGGGAGTCGGGCACGCTGAGCTGGTAGAGCTTGTCTCGTAGCAGTCCAGGGAGGACGGTGTTGAAGGCAGAGCTGAAGTCCACAAACAGGATCCTAGCGTAGGTTCCTGGGGAGTCCAGATGCTCCAGGATGAAGTGGAGGGCCAGGTTCACTGCATCATCCACAGACCTGTTGGCTCTGTAGGCGAACTGCAGTGGGTCCAGGAGGGGGGCGGTGATGTCCTTGAGGTGGGGCAGGACCAAGCGCTCAAAGGACTTCATGACCACAGACGTCAGCGCGACCGGCCTGTAGTCATTTAGTCCTGTGATCCGTGCTTTCTTGGGGACAGGGACAATGGTAGAGGTCTTAAAGCAGGACGGCACGCGGCATAGCTCCAGAGAGGTGTTAAAAATGTCAGTGAAGACAGGAGCCAGCTGGTCCGCACAGTGTCTGAGAGTGGAGGGGGAGACACCATCCGGCCCGGGGGCCTTCCGCGTATTCAGCTTCAAGAACTGCCGGCGTACATCCTCTTCTTTAATGGAGAGGGTCTTTACAGTCTTATTGTGTTTTTGGAGTCCTGTGATGTCATTGGAGTCCTTTGAGTCCTTTAACTCCTTTAATGATGTGCTGGCATTGGTGGGGAGGGTGATGGTGGGGGGAGCATGGCTTTGATGAGCTGAAGGCCGTTCATGACGACAGTAATGTGTGTTGAGGCCCTGAGCGAGAGTCATTCAGGGCCTGGGGGGTTTTGGGCTTATAGTTCGTAAGGGCCCTTAGACCTCTCCAAACTGCCGCAGAATCATTGGAGCGGAACTGTTCCTGTAGACGGTTAGAGTACACAGATTTAGCTTTCTCCACTTCCCTGGTGAAGTGGTACTTCGCTTCTCTGTATGTACTTCGGTCCCCGCTTCTCCACGCAGCCTCCTTCTCCTTGCGCAGCTGTCGGAGCTTGGGTGTGAACCAGGGCTTGTCGTTGTTATAAAAAACCCTGGTGCGCGTTGGAATGATGCGGGCCTCATTGAACTGTATGTATGAGGTCACAGTGTCCGTATACTCGTCCAGATTGTTCGTGGCCGCTCCAATTGCCTCCCAGTCTGTCGTTTCCCAACAAGCACGCAACTCGTCCACAGACTCGGCGGTGAAACACTTAATGTTCCTCATAACAGGTTTAGCCAGTTTCAGTCTCTGTCTGTATGAAGGGATTAAGTGCACCATCACGTGATCTGATAGTCCAAGAGCAGCGCGCGGGACTGCATGAAAAGCCTTGCTCAATGTAGTGTAGCAGTGATCCAGCGTGTTCTCCTCTCTGGTTGGGCATTTAATAAACTGTCTATACTTTGGTAATTCCTGGCTCAAATTTCCCTTGTTAAAGTCACCAAGCACGATAACAAGAGAGTCAGGAAAAGACCGTTCCACATGTAAGATCTGTCCTGCGAGCGCGCGCTGAGCGTCACGCACGTCCGCGCCGGGCGGGATGTAAACAGCCACGAGAATGCCAACGGGTTCTAGGATTACCGCCACGACAGGCACCAACTACCTTGCGGCAACAGCTCCAATCAGCCGCCTCGACAATAGAGGCGCGGAACATGGTCCACTCGGACTCAATGTCCAGCACCTCCCTCGTGACATGTTCAAAGTTCTTCCGGAGGTGGGAATTGAAACTCTCTCTGACAGGAGACTCTGCCAGACGTTCCCGGCAGACCCTCACAATGCGTTTGGGCCTGCCAGGTCTGTCCGGCATCCTCCCCCACCACCGCAGCCAACTCACCACCAGGTGGTGATCGGTAGAAAGCTCCGCCCCTCTCTTCACCCGAGTGTCCAAAACATGAGGCCGCAAATCCGATGACACAACTACAAAGTCGATCATGGAACTGCGGCCTAGGGTGTCCTGGTGCCAAGTGCACATATGGACACCCTTATGCTTGAACATGGTGTTTGTTATGGACAATCTGTGACGAGCACAAAAGTTCAATAACAAAACACCACTCGGGTTCAGATCCGGGCGGCCATTCTTCCCAATCACGCCTCTCCAGGTTTCACTGTCGTTGCCAACATGAGCGTTGAAGTCCCCCAGTAGGACAAGGGAATCACCTGGGGGAGCACTTTCCAGTACTCCCTCGAGTGTATCCAAAAAGGGTGGGTACTCTGAACTGCTGTTTGGTGCGTAAGCACAAACAACAGTCAGGACCCGTCCCCCCACCCGAAGGCGGAGGGAGGCTACCCTCTCGTCCACCGGGTTGAACTCCAACGTGCAGGCTTTGAGCCGGGGGGCAACAAGAATTGCCACCCCAGCTCGTCGCCTCTCACTGCTTTCAACGCCAGAGTGGAAGAGAGTCCAGCCCCTCTCGAGAGAACTGGTTCCAGAGCCCTTGCTATGCGTCGAGGTGAGTCCGACTATATCCAGCCGGAACTTCTCTACCTCTCGCACAAGCTCAGGCTCCTTCCCCCCCAACGAGGTGACGTTCCACGTCCCAAGAGCTAGCTTATGTAACCGAGGATCGGACCGCCAAGTGCCCTGCCTTCGGCTGCCGCCCAGCTCACAATGCACCCGACCTCTATGGCCCCTCCCATGAGTGGTGAGCCCATTGGAGGGGGGACCCACGTTGCCTCTTCGGGCTGTGCCCGGCCGGGCCCCATGGGGACAGGCCCGGCCACCAAGCGCTTGCTATCGTGCCCCAACTCCGGGCCTGGCTCCAGAAGGGGGCCCCGGTGACCCGCGTCCGGGCGAGGGAAATCTGAATCCTTGTTGTTTCATTCCCATAGAAGTCTTCGAGCTGCTCTTTGTCTGATCCCTCACCTAGGACCTGTTTGTCTTGGGAGACCCTACCATGGGGCATGAAAGCCCCCGGACAACATAGCTCCTAGGATCAATGGGACAGGCAAACTCCTCTACCACTGTAAGGTGGCAGCTCAGAGAGGAGCCCAATTACCATGTACAATATTACAGTATATGTAACCGCTGCAGCAAAAAAAAAAAAAAGAAAAGGGCAGTATAACCATCGTAGTTTATACTCTACTGCCATCTAACATCTTGGAATTGCAACGGCATGCAAAGTCTATTAATTAGTAATTAATACTTGCAAATGGGACTCAGAAGTGTACAAAATCAAGATTTAACAACTGGATAGCAGAGTTATAAAAAGGAAAAATATAAATATAGAATAAAAATATATATTTTATTGATAGAAAAATTTACATTTATTAACACAAAAGTAAAAAAAAAAATGGTACCGTTGAGCAAATCTCAGCAACTGCAAATTGGTACTGTATTGGTTCAAATGTGAAGGGTAACCATCCCTATTTAGTATAAATTTACTACACACTAAAAATGACTTAACACGCCTGTAATAATTCTGCTGCGTTTTTGTTTCTTGCAATGAACAAAGAGAGCACGGTTTACCAAGTCAAATTCCTTGTGTGTTAAACATACTTGGCCAATAAAACTGATTCTGATTGTGATTCACTTTTGGTGTTGTTTTTCTTATTAAAACTAGTATTATATTGGATATATTGGCAACACTAAATTGGCCCAAGTATGTAAATGGTTGTCTGTCTATCTGTGTGGGCCCTGCGATGAGGTGGCGACTTGTCCAGGTTGTACCCCACCTTCCCCCAGGCTTTTAGGGATGATATAGCCTCTTGTGTTTTTTCCTGACCTAACGTGTGTATATATATATATATATATATATATATATATATATATATATATATATATATATATATATATATATATATATATATATATATATACTCCAGCCACCTCCGCGACCCAGAGAGGGGCAAGCAGTAGAAAATGTGTATATATATATATATATATATATATATATATATATATATATATATATATATATATATATATATATATATATAGTATTCAACAGTATATACCTGTGTATATATATAGTATTCAGTAGTACATATATGTATATATATATATACATATATATATATATGTATATATATATATATATATATATATATATATATATATATATATATATATATATATATATATATATATATATATATATATATGTATATATAAACAGTAGAAACCACATGGCCATGGCTAAATCGTGATGGCAAGCAGCGGTACAAAAAAAACAATGGTACCTGCAAACGATACATTTTTAAGTATATTGTGGGAAATGTAATCAACTCTGCAGGGCTCTCTGCAATATTGGGGCTGAGAAGTCAACAGTATTCAGTAGTTTTTTGGTGTGCAGGTCAGCTGATGATAAACTATCCCTTTGGGGGCAGGGGGATGACAGCTAAAGAATGCTTTTCGTGTTCAGGCACGGTTTTGACTCTTGGTGGGCGCGCTCCACTGCACAAGTAGGAACAATATGCATGTCTGTGTCGTGTCCCTCAAGGCTCAGGTATTAAAGGTGTGGACCTCGTTTTTTTTAAATCACAAACTGTGGGTAAGTATGTTAAATATATAATAGACAATAGAAATATCTGATAGTCATTATGAAATTGGAATAAAATGGTAGTTTTATACCTATACGTTTTTTTGCCCTGCTCACATCACATGTTTGCATGGCCACTTGTTAGTGGGCAGGATGCATAGAGCTTCATTGTAAATGCCCCATGGGCCAAAAAAATGGCTTGAAAATGCAGTTTACATATGATAGCCAAATTCTGGGCCCCCATCCCACCCTGAACTCTACAGAGCTGAAAATATTTTGTGACGTATCCCAGGGATCAGTGGCGTGCAGTCACTAGAGGCAGGGGAGGCACGGCCTCACCTGCCATCATGGAAAGAAAAAAAAAAGTAAAAATAAAAAAAAATTAATTAAATTGTTATATGTATCCAGTGATTATACTAAACTTATTTTCCATTTAACTTCACCAGTTTTAGATTATTTTTATTTTTATTTTCACATTTGCCGTTCAAATACTGAGAAGAGACGGTGTGGTGATCGGCAGCCAGTTGAGGCACGTCACTGCGTTGTGCCTCGCCCTCAACATGGATTGTGCGCAATGACTCGGCTAACTGCTGGCCTGCTGTGCAGTGAGACCCTATTGCTATATGAATTATATTATACATTTCCATAGTTTAGTTAGCTGAGGTATATAATGTACAGTGTATTTTGTCAACAACTGTATGTATAACATATTTTTAGTGCTGAGCGATCATACATCTGCTGCCAAGACACACTGTGTGAGGCTCGTCTCATAACCCCGCCTCCTGGTGCCGGTTAACACAACCGCCGCAGAATGCACCGCCCGACGGGAGCGCCACACCAACCAAAGCCCACACCCAAACCCTCCACGTGCAAGACCGAATCCACCCAAAAAAAGTCACTTAACAAGAAGCCAAAAAGTGCAAAAACTACAATGCTCGCGCTGCAGGAGCCGCGAACGACCGCAGGGACACAACATTAGGTACACCTGCACTGCAGGTTCATATGTTTGTAAATCTGACTGTGATGATGCAGTCGTGCCTCACCAGACATTAACCTCACCGCACGCCACTGCCAGGGATCAATACTTGGACCAAAATTGTTCAATCTCTATACAAACGACATTTGTAAAGTTACAAAGGTCTTAAAGTTAGTACTATTTGCAGATGATACAACTGTGTTTTGTTCAGGAGAGAACACACAGAAGCTAATACAAATAATAACAGAAGAAATGAACAAATTAAAAAGATGGTTTGACAAAAACAGACTATCTTTGAATCTCAGTAAAACTAAAATAATGCTATTTGGTAACAGTAGATGAGAAAGTCAAACACAAATTACAAATAGACGGAGTTGACATTGAAAGGGTAAAAGAAAACACATTATTGGGTATAACAATAGACGATAAAAATGACTTGGAAATCTCATGTAAAAAATATTCAACATAAAGTAGCAAGAAACACGTCAATAATGAATAAAGCAAAACATGTTCTAGACCAAAAATCATTACATATTCTTTACTGCTCACTAGTGTTACCATATCTGAGCTATTGTGCAGAAATAATGAGGAAACAACTACAAATGTGAGCTTCATTCACTACACCACATGGGCTCAGGAACACTTCAGAAAACCACTGTCAGTAACTACAGTTTGTCGCTACATCTGTAAGTGCAAGTTAAAACTCTACTATGCAAAGCAAAAGACATTTATCAACAACACCCAGAAACACCACCGGCTTCGCTGGGCCCGAGTTTATCTAAGATGGACTGATGCAAAGTGTTCTGTGAAGTGAAATGAAGTGAATTATATTTATATGAAGTGAAGTGAATTATATTTATATAGCGCTTTTCTCTAGTGACTCAAAGCGCTTTACATTGTGAAACCCTATATCTAAGTTACATTTTTAAACCAGTGTGGGTGGAACTGGGAGCAGGTGGGTAAAGTGTCTTGCCCAAGGACACAACGGCAGTGACTAGGATGGCAGAAGCGGGTATCGAACCTGGAACCCTCAAGTTGCTGGCACGGCCACTCTACCAACCGAGCTATACCGCCCCATATAGCGCTTTTCTCTAGTGACTCAAAGCGCTTTACATTGTGAAACCCTATATCTAAGTTACATTTTTAAACCAGTGTGGGTGGAACTGGGAGCAGGTGGGTAAAGTGTCTTGCCCAAGGACACAACGGCAGTGACTAGGATGGCAGAGGCGGGGATCGAACCTGGAACCCTCAATTTGCTGGCACGGCCACTCTACCAACTGAGCTATACCGTCCCTTCGGTTCTGTCCACATTTCAAATTGTTTTGTAAACTGTAGACGTCATGTCCTCTGGAACAAAGAGGAAAATAACCATCCGGATTGTTGTTGGCGCAAAGTTTAAAATCCAGCACCTGTGATGGTATGGGGGTGTATTAGTGCCCAAAGCATGGTTAACTTGCAAATATGTGAAGGCACCATTAAAGGCCTACTGAAAGCCACTACTACCGACCACGCAGTCTGATAGTTTATATATCAATGATGAAATCTTAACATTGCAACACATGCCATTACGGCCGGGTTAACTTATAAAGTGACATTTAAAACTTCCCGGGAAATATCCGGCTGAAACATCGCGGTATGATGACGTATGCGCGTGACGAAGTCCGAGTAACGGAAGTTATGGTACCCCGTAGAATCCTATACAAAAAGCTCTGTTTTCAGTTCATAATTCCACAGTATTCTGGAAATCTTTTGCAATTTTTTTAATGAACAATGAAGGCTGCAAAGAAGACAGTTGTAGGTGGGATGTAGGGTGTATTAGCAGCGGACTACAGCAACACAACCAGGAGGACTTTGTTGGAGCGCTAGCCGCGCTAGTCGCGCTAGCCGCGCTAGCCGCGCTAGCCGCGCTAGCCGTGCTAGCCGCCGACCTCACCTTGACTTCCTACGTCTCCGGGCCGCCAAACGCATTGGGTGAAGTCCTTCGTCCTTCTGCCGATCGCTGGAACGCAGGTGAGCACGGGTGTTGATGAGCAAATGAGGGCTGGCCGGCGTAGGTGGAGAGCTAATGTTTTTAGCATAGCTCTGTGCAGTCCGGTTGCTAAGTTAGCTTCAATGGCATCGTTAGCACAGCATTGTTAACCTTCGCCAGCCTGGAAAGCATTAACCGTGTATTTACATGTCCACGGTTTAATAGTATTGTTGATTTTCTATCTATCCTTCCAGTCAGGGGTTTATTTCTTTTGTTTCTATATGCAGTTAAAGCAAGATGCTATCACGTTAGCTCGTAGCTAAAGCATTTCGCCGATGTATTGTCGTGGAGATAAAAGGCACTGAATGTCCATTTCGCGTTCTCGACTCTCATTTTCAGGAGGATATAGTATCCGAGGTGGTTTAAAATACAAATCTGTGATCTACAATAGAAAAAGGAGAGTGTGGAATCCAATGAGCCAGCTTGTACCTAAGTTACGGTCAGAGCGAAAAAAGATACGTCCATCGCTGCCTCTCAAGTCATTCACTGTAACGTTCCTCATCTACGAATCTTTCATCCTCGCTCAAATTAATGGGGTAATCATCACTTTCTCGGTCCGAATCTCTCTCGCTCCATTGTAAACAACGGGGAATTGTGAGGAATCCTAGCTCCTGTGACGTCACGCTACTTCCGGTACAGGCAAGGCTTTTTTTTACCAGCGAGCAAAAGTTGCGAACTTTATCGTCGATTTTCTCTACTAAATCCTTTCAGCAAAAATATGGCAATATCGCGAAATGATCAAGTATGACACATAGAATGGATCTGCTATTCCTGTTTAAATTTTAAAAAATCCTTTCAGTAGGCCTTTAATGCTGAAAGGTACATACAGGTTTTGGAGCAACATATGTTGTCATCCAAGCAATGTCTTTTTCATGGACGCCCCTGCTTATTTCAGCAAGCCAATGCCAAACCAAGGTATTAAAGGTGTGGATGTCATCATTTTAAAATCACAAACTATGGGTAAGTATGTTAAATATATAATAGACAATAGAAATATCTGATAGTCATTATGAAATTGGAATAAAATGGTAATTTTATACCGATACGTTTTTTTGCCCTGCTCACATCCCATAGTTGCATGGCCACTTGTTAGTGGGCAGGATGCATAGAGCTTCATCGTAAGCTAAAGATAAGATAAATGTAAAGGTATAAACACTGAAGCACCACCCTACAAGAGGCGCTTTAAAACATAGCTAGCTCGCTAGCGGCTAACATCCATTCACAGCCGGCAATACTTTAGCTACTTCTAAATCACTAATCTTGCCTCTGTGGCAACAAATAAAGTAAGTATCATCCCTGCAGGACAAGGAATAGCTAAACATGCTTCACTACACAGCGTAGGAGGATACTATAGCTAACCGCTAACAAGCTATAGTGCTCCTGAATGTAAACGAATGGGTGGATCTACCAAAATGTGTAATATCACATAAAACTAATATAAATGAGTGCTTACTGCAGTTTAACAGTGTAGATAGAACATGTTAAAAGAGAAAGTAAGCAGATATTAACAGTAAATGAACAAGTAGATTAATAATTCATTTTCTACTGCTTGTCATATATACATATTAGGGTTGTACGGTATACCGGTATTAGTATAGTACCACGATACTAATGAATCATATTCGGTACTATACCGCCTCTGAAAAGCACCCCCAGTCGTCGTCGTCACGTCGTGTCATTGCTGGTTTACGAGCAGACGAGCATGTTCGGCAGCGCACAATCACGGAGTACTTACAAGCAGACAGTGTGTAGACAGAAAAGGGAAACGGACACATTTTGGCTTAAAAACTAACGATAAAGGTGAAGTTATAACACTGAAACACCCACCAGAAGAGGTGCTTTAAGACATAGTTAGCTAGCTAGCGGCTAAAATCCAGCCCCAGTCAGCAGTGTTTTAGCTACTTCTAAATCACTAATCCTCACCTCCATGGCAACAAATAAAGTACTTTTCTTACAAGTATCATCCCTGCAGGACGAGGAATAGCTAAACATGCTTCACTACACACCGTAGCTCACCGGCATCAAAATGTAAACAAACACCATTGGTGGATCTACACCTAACATCCATTGTAATGATACCAAGTACAGGAGCGTATCTCATCGATACTACTATGATTACGTCTATATTTTTTGGCATTACAACATCTTATTTTGTTTTTTATTTATTTATATTATGTATGAATATGACCAATGTATGATCCTGTAACTACTTGGTATCGAATTGATACCCAAAATTGTGGTATCATCCAAAACGAATGTAAAGCATCCAAACAACAGAAGAATAAGTGATTATTACATTTTAACAGAGGATAGATAGAACATGTTAAAAGATAAAGTAAGCAGATATTAACAGTAAATGAACAAGTAGATTAATAATTCATTTCCTACCACTTGTGCTTAAAGGCCTACTGAAACCCACTACTACCGACCACGCAGTCTGATAGTTTATATATCAATGATGAAATCTTAACATTGCAACACATGCCAATACGGCCGGGTAAACTTATAAAGTGCAATTTTAAATTTTCCGCTAAACTTCCGGTTGAAAACGTCTTTGGATGATGACGTATGCGCGTGACGTAGCCAGTGAAACAGAATTATCGGTAACCCATTGAATACAATACAAAATAGCTCTG
The DNA here is from genome assembly GCF_033978785.1 of Entelurus aequoreus. Taxonomy (NCBI): domain Eukaryota; kingdom Metazoa; phylum Chordata; class Actinopteri; order Syngnathiformes; family Syngnathidae; genus Entelurus; species Entelurus aequoreus. Next base: position 18,199,324 of record NC_084744.1, on the reverse strand, counting down.
TTTTCATCTCATAATTCCACAGTATTCTTGACATCTGTGTTGGTGAATCTTTTGAAATTTGTTTAATGAACAATGAAGACTGCAAAGAAGAAAGTTTTTGGTGGGATCGGTGTATTAGCGGCGGACTACAGCAACACAACCAGGAAGACTTTGACCTGGATAGCAGACGCGCTAGCCGACGCTAGCCACCGACCGCACGGATGATCGTGGTGAAGTCCTTAATCCTTCCGTTGATCGCTGGAACGCAGGTGAGCACGGGTGTTGATGAGCAGATGAGGGCTGGCTGGCGTAGGTGGAACGCTAATGTTTTTATCATAGCTCTGTGAGGTCCCGTTACTAAGTTAGCTTCAATGGCGTCGTTAGCAACAGCATTGTTAAGCTTTGCCAGGCTGAGAATTATTAACCGTGTATTTACATGTCCATGGTTTAATAGTATTGTTGATCTTCTGTCTATCCTTCTAGTCAGGGATTTATTTATTTTGTTTCTATATGCAGTTAAGCACAATGCTATCACAGACGCGCTAGCCGCCGAACTCACCTCAACTTCCTCCATCTCCGGGCCGCCAACCGCATCTGTGATCGGGTGAAGTCCTTCGTCGCACCGTCGATCGCTGGAACACAGGTGAGCACGGGTGTTGATGAGCAGATGAGGGCTGGCTGGCGTAGGTGGAGAGCTAATGTTTTTAGCATAGCTCTGTGAGGTCCGGTTGCTAAGTTAGCTTCAATGGTGTCGTTAGCAACAGCATTGTTAACCTTCGCCAGCCTGGAAAGCATTAACCGTGTAGTTACCCGTCCATGGTTTAATAGTATTGTTGATTTTCTATCTATCCTTCCAGTCAGTGGTTTATTTCTTTTGTTTCTATATGCAGTTAAGCACGATGCTATCACGTTAGCTCGTAGCTAAAGTGCTTCACTGATGTATTGTCGTGGAGATAAAAGTCACTGTGAATGTCCGTTTCGCGTTCTCGACTCTCATTTTCAAGAGGATATAGTATCCGAGGTGGTATAAAATACAAATCCGTGATCCACAATAGAAAAAGGAGAGAGTGTGGAATCCAATGAGCCAGCTTGTACCTAAGTCACGGTCAGAGCGAAAAAAGATATGTCTTGCACTGCATTCTAGTCCGTCACTCTAACGTTCCTCATCCACGAATCTTTCATCCTCGCTCAAATTAATGGGGTAACCCTCGCTTTCTCGGTCCGAATCGCTCTAGCTGCATTGAAAACAATAGGAAAATATGAGGAGGTGAACAACTGACTACGTCACGCTACTTCCGGTAGGGGCAAGGTTTTTTTTTATCAGATACCAAAAGTTGCAATCTTTGTCGTTGTTGTTCTCTACTAAATCCTTTCAGCAAAAATATGGCAATATCGCGAAATGATCAAGTATGACACATAGAATGGATCTACTATCCCCGTTTAAATAAAAAAAAATCATTTCAGTAGGCCTTTAATAATTTTGACAAAATAATAGAATGGAAAATGACAATATTTTACTGCATATGTCAGCAGACTAATTATGAGCCTTAGTTTGTTTACTTACTAATAAAAGACAAGTTGTCTTGTATGTTCACTATTTTATTTAAAGACAAACTTGCAATAAGAAGCATATGTTTAATGTACCATTAGATTTTTTGTTAAAATAAAGCCAATAATGCAATTTTTTGTGGTCCCCTTTATTTAGAAAAGTATCAAAGTACAGGTACCAAAATATTGGTATCGGGACAAAACTAATACATATACATATATACATATAAATAATGTTGACAAAACAATAGAATGGAAAATTACACAATATGTTACTGCATACGTCAGCAGACTAGGAGCCTTTGTTTGTTTACTTACTACTAAAAGAGTGGTTGTCTAGAATGTTTACTATCTTATTTTATGACAAAATTCTAATTCTAAGAAATAATCGAAAAACATTATTTGCCCACTTGGCAAATTAGTGAGAGCGTAGAACTGTTCAACTTGCACCATACTGACACCGTTATAGTCGATAATGTCATGACTCGGTCTTGATTTATGTTTAGTAGCTTTTTTTCCTATGGTTAAGTCTGTTTCTGTCTACCCTATTTGCTTGTGTTTACTTTCGGTTGTTAGGGACACTAATTGTTTGCACTTGCCTTCGGTTTATTGATTAGCTTCCTCCTGTTTCTGTCCCTAATCACTCTCCTTTATATTCTGCTGTCTACCAGCCTTTACTTGCTGCATCAATCTTCACTCTATGCGGCAATTGCGTTTTTCTTGTTTTCGCCACTCTTGACTGTTTTTTCATCGTCTAAGACACAGGTGTCAAACTCAAGGACCGGGGGCCAGATGTGGCCCGCCACTTCATTTTATTTGGCCCTCGAAAGCCTGGAAATAATACGTATCAATAAAGTACTGTAACTTTTCTTACTAAATATATTATTTATTTCTATTTTAGGAGAAAAATAAATAAATGTACTCCATGTAATCGCAAATTATGTTAACTTAAATATTGTGTAATTATGCAAAAATATACTATCAAGCATTCAAACCATTTTTTACATAGAAATAAATACTAATAATAATGATTTCAATATAAGTTATCCATCAAATTGTGCAATGTAAAAGTAGCAATAAATTATATGGTAAAATTGTGAAATTGATTGTGGTTTTTACAGCATTTTTGTCTAAATGAAAACAATTTTTTTACTTTTTTTACTGTAATAAACTGTGGTGCCGTTTTGGCATTCACAGTAATACACCGAAAAATGTACGGTTGTTGATTTGCGGTAAAAAAAAAACAACTAAAAAAATCGGCAGCGCACGTGCCAAAATTTTACTGTAAAATTGCAGTTTTTTATTTATAGTAATAAAACAAACAAATTCTGGCAACTGAGCTGCCTTTTTTTTACCATACTAACAGCAATACTGTTTTTCCGTTTACAGTAATATACACTAAATTTTGAGGTGAAATTTTTGCAACTTACCATATTTTTTTTATCTAGTAATAAAATGCATACAAAAATTGTGTAATAATAGTATTCACTGTTCGAAGTGGCCCTCTGGGGCCAAACATAACTGCGATGTGGCCCTCAGTGAAAATGACTTAGACAACTCTGGTCTAAGACTTTTACGCTGTTGCCCCTTGCCAATGTTTTGGTTTATGGGCTCCACGCTCTACTTGTTCCTGATTGATTGTATGTTTTGCCCTGCCTGAAAGAATTAAAATGGACTCTGCTTCTGACGCTTTACTGCTTGTCCTTCTGCATCCGTGAGGACACAACTGTCGCAGCAATGCGACCCGAACGTAATAGATAAAAGGCTATCGTAACCCTCAGGAGGGCTAAACGATTTTTATACTATCCATACATCCATCCATCCATTTTCTACCGCTTGTCCCTTTCGGGGGGTCGCGGGGGTTGCTGGAGCCTATCTCTGCTGCATTCGGGCGGAAGGCGGGTACACCTTGGACAAGTCGCCACCGCATCGCAGGGCCAACACAGATAGACAGACATTCACACTCACATTCACACACTAGGGCCAATTTAGTGTTGCCAATCAACCTATCCCCAGGTACATGTTTTTTTATACTATTCGACTCAAAATTTAATTTAATTGGAAAGATGTCTTTTGTACCTACTTGCAAAATAATCAATTTAACATACAGTAATTCAAAGGGTCATATTTTAAGGGGGTTTACGCAAAGGTACTGGAAAGGAGGGTACGGCCGATTGTCGAACCTCAGATTCAAGAGGAGCAACGTGGATTCCGTCCTGGTCGTGGAACAACTGACCAGCTCTTTACTCTTGCAGGCCTGGGAGTATGCCTATCTAGTCTACATGTGCTTTGTGGATTTGGAGGAGGCGTGTGATCGGGTCCCCCGGGAGATCCTGTGGGAGGTGATGAGGGAATACGGGGTGAGAGGGACCCTGCTGAAGGCCATCCAATCTCTGTACAACCAAAGCGAGAATTGTGTCCGTGTGCTTGGTCGGGTCCGTTTTCAATCGGGGTTGGTCTCCCCTAGGGCTGCGCTTTGTCACCTATTAGTTTTGTGATTTTCATGGACAGGATTTCTAGGCAGAGTCGTGACCATGGCGGAGAGGGTATACGTCTCATCTGCATCACTGCTTTTTGCAAATGATGTGGTCCTGATGGCACCATCGGTTCGTGACCTTCAGCTCTCACTGGATCGGTTTGCAGCCGAGTGTTCAGCAGCTGGAATGAGGATCAGCATCTCCAAATCTGAGGCCATGCTTTTCAGCAGGAAACTGATGTTTTTTACAGTCCAGGTAGAGAACAAGACTCTGTCCCAGGTGGAGGGGTTTAAGTATCTCGGGGTCTTGTTCACGAGTGAGGGAAACTTGGACTACACACTCAGGAAGGCCATCGATGGACATGAGCAGGAGCTTGGCCTTACAATTACACCAAGTAGGTCAAGAAGACACCCTGCAGTAGTCCTGACAGACCTAGACTACGTGGACGATATCAGCCTGCTCTCCAACCACATGGAAGCAAGCACAGGAGCTATTGAGCAGAGTGGAGTCAGAGTGCGCCAAGGTTGGCCTTCGGCTGAATGCGAAGAAAACTGAGGTGATCACTTATAATATACAAGCGGAACACCCACCTCTCACAACAGGAGGCACTGCTCTGAAGGAAGTCAATGACTTCAAGTACCTGGGCTCATGGGTCAACTTAACAGAGCAGGATCTAAAATTGAGGAAGGCACTTACATGGAGAGCTCTGAACGGCATGGCCTGTGTGTGGAACTACAATCTCCCACGACAAATCAAACTCAGCTTCTTCTACGCGACTGTGGAATCTGTTCTCCTATATGGCAGTGAATGCTGGACCCTGAAGCCAACCCTGCAGAAGTCTCTAGACGGGTGCTACACCAGAATGCTACGTGTAGTGCTCAACATCAGCAAGAGTACACATGTTACTAACGAGAATCTGTATGCTGGAATACATAGGGTGAGTGACAAAATAACAGCCAGAAGAATGAGACTAGCAGGACACTGCCATAGACACCAGGAGCTGCCACCCAGAAAACTGGTACTGTGGGAACCAACACATGGACACCGGTCACGAGGACGTCCCACTGTAACATATGTGGATGTACTCAGGGGTGCCGCTAGGGATTTTGGGCCCCACGAAAAGAATACAGGTCCCCTGTATTATAATTTCATCATCATTAGGGGCCTCTTTGGGCCCCCCTCCATCATGGGCCCCTAGAATCCGTCTCCTTTACCCCCCCCCTTTTCGGCGCCCCTGGATGTACTCAAGAATGATGCGGGAGCACAAAGCACCAACGAGCTGGCCAGATGTTTGGAGAACCGGGATGACTAGAGACAAAGATGGAAGGCTCGTCTGAGGACGACCTAGAGAGAGAGGGAATGATGGAGAAGGAAATCAGCCAGTATTGCAGTCTCTCTGCCGCACTGTTGTGACAAAACGAGAGCTGAGCTAGCAGGCAAAGCTCTCGGTCTACCCAGCTATCTTCATTCCTACTCTCACCTATACGGTATACGGTCATGAAGTGTGGGTCATGACCAAAAGAATAAGATTGCAGATAAGAGCGGCCGAAATGAGTTTCCTCAGAAGGGTGGCTGGCATCTCCCTTAGAGTTAGGGTGAGAAGTTCAGTCACCCGAGAGAGACTTGGAGTAGAGCCGCTGCTGCTTCGCTTGGAAAGGAGCCAGCTTAGGTGGTTCGGACATCTCGTGCGGACAAGCGTCTCCCTAGGGAGGTCCTCATTGCACGTCCCACTGGAAGGAGACCCCGGGGCAGGCCAAGGACCAAAGGGGGGATTACATCTCCTCTCTGGCCTGGGAACGCTTCGGGATCCCCCAGGAGGAAGTTGCTAATGTTGCTCTGGAGAGGGAAGTCTGGGGGTCTCTGCTGGAGCTGTTGTCCCCGTGACCCAATTCCGGATAAGCGGTTGAAGATGGATGGTTGGATATTATGATTTTTATTTTTTTTACAAATAAAACACTTCTTTTGTGGTCTCAATCATTGGTTCTCAAACTGTAGAACGTGTACCCCTCGAGAGAGTCGTGTCGTGAGTCGTGAGGTGCCATGTTTGATACCAAGAACATGTGCGGCTGTTCCTGGAAGCATACAATTGAGTTGTTCTGTCGTTAGTTTTCCTGACAAAATAAACCAAAATAATAAGTTTAGTGGTATGCCAAAGAATCCCTTGATTAAAGTACAGTGTTTTATTTTCCTATATTCCAACACAGTGTTACTGTTCAAACTGTGTGTAATGTTACAGTGGCCAAAAATATTAAATATACTTGTTAAATAAAGCCTCTACCTTGTTTTTAATGATTTGTTTAGGCCTACTACGCTACTGTGTTTTAATGTTGGAGAGTCATCTCTTTTTCAAATGGCACTGGGTGAAAAAAGTTTAAGAATCCCTGCTCTATATACCACGTAATGGTGGTGTTTTGGTCACAATTTTACATAGATCCTGTTTGACAGACCGTCTTTAAGCTACTTTCTGACTGTTTCTTCAGAATGCGCCGTTTTGTGGGTGGTCCTATTTGCGTGCCAAAGTCCAACACCAGGCCAAGTTGCATTTTTTTAGCGCTTAATCTATTGACGGATATAAGTTAGAACTATGTGCTACTTTTTATGAAAAATGGCAACAGCGGCGGATTTTAGCCTGCATGTGCATTTTCAAGCCAGTCTGCCCCACAACAAGAGGACAGCGATTATTTGACTACAATTTCGGACTACACCCGGATAAAAATGGCGGACTCACTGAAAGCTCTTTGGGTAAACCTCTGGCATATATGGCGCAATCCACTGATGTAACAAAGGTAAAATGGGTCACTAGAGTCTCAGGCTCGTTTGAAGCAAGTTTGGAAGAAGGCAAGATTTGATTTAGTTTGGTTTGGTAGACGGGGTCGAGGATCAAGGAAGGCAGTCAGAGTCCGGGGGGAAGATCAGCAGCAGGAGCGCACGGCTAATGCTGAGACACGGAGGACTGTGGGGACAGGAAATGACAAGGACAAATCAGGACAAGGCACGAGGGAGACAAGCGAGCGAGAGAGAGGGAGAGAGAGAGAGACACAGGAGAGAAGCCAGAGACGTGAAGCTTACTGTAAACAGGGCTACATTCCGACAAGGTGTAGTCAGCGGAGAGACTCTTTATACTGTCGCCTATCGTCAGGTCCAGGTGAGTAGTTTGCAGATTGCCTCCGGCTGCGGCGGCGCAGGGACGTGTGTTGCGAAGCTCACAGCGGAGCTTCTAGGTGCTCCTGTCAATGAGGGAGAAGCAGACTGCGCGTGCGCCGTAACAGTGCACCCCCTCTTATGCGAGGCTCCCGACAAGCTCCGGAGAGCTCCCGGGTTGGCCCGATTGAAGTCCTCCAGAAGGGAGGGGTCAGCAAGGTAGGAGGCCGGCACCCAGGACCTATCCTCTGGCCCATACCCCTCCCAATCAACCAAGTACACCAGACCCCTACCTTGCCGACGGACCCTGAAGATCTCTTTGACAGTCCAGACTGGGTCACCGTTGTCCAAAATCTGGGGCGGGGGGAGAGTGGAGAGCTCGAGACAGGTTTAATTTGTGAGACATGGACCACCAGGTGTCGCTTCACTGAGGGGGGTAGAGACAGTCTCACTGCCGCCGGGTTGACAATGGTTTCTACCGAATAGGGTCCTACAAAACGGGCTTACGGGATGGTACCTGTAGGTGGAGATCCTTGGCCCGTAGTAGCACTTGTTGTCCCGGGGAGTAGGATGGGGCCGGGATGCGTCGCCGGTTGGCACTGCGGCACATCCTCTCGGAAGCCTTCAGCAGGCCAGCACGGGCGGCCTTCCAGACTTGGCGGCATCTTTTGATGTGCTTGCGAGAGGATGATACAGCTGTTTCGATCTCCTGTTGGGGGAACATTGGGGGCTGACAGCCAAGGGAGCACTCAAATGGCGACAACCCAGTAGCCGATCTCTTAATAGAGTTGAAAGCAAACTCGACCCAGGGCGAAACTTGCTCCAAGATGACGGTTGGTGGGCGGAAATACAGTGCAGCATGGTCTCCACACTCTGGTTCGCTCTTTCCGCTTGACCGTTGCTCTGAGGCTTTGTTGAGAAGAGTTGATGTACATTCTTGGTTAGCAGGTTATAATTTGCATACTTTTGGGCTTATTTCTCCATAGTTCTGTTACGTTTCGACGAGGAGTTGTTAGCGTGGATCCCATGATGCAGAGACGACAGGCAAAGTGCAGGTAAAATGTATTTACTAGCAAAAGTAAAGAAATTGTGCAGCAGGGACGTGCACATGAATCATGGGGGAAGCTATGCAGAACAGAAGCCACCAGCGCTCAGACAAGGGAAGTGGTGGAGGCAAACAGGAAGTGGAAAACAAAAACAAGAGCCCTAGACAGGAAATGATAGTGAAACTATTTACAGAGTGCAAAGTGTCAAGTGAAATCATTTTGACACAATAATTGAGATATGTTATTAAAGTACACCATGCCACCTTATCTTGTATATTTTTGTGCATGAAATTTGTGCATGCTTGCAAACAGTGAGACTACAGCCCTGTCAAAGTATAAGAAGTGCATTGTAAGGCAAGCTGAGGCCCTTCTGCACATGTGTGTGGCCCTAAGGAGTCTTTATGCTCTTCTCCCGGGGTGCACCCAGAAAAGAACAATCCCTCTTTGTCTTCCTTATTATACCCGTGGTGGGAAAAAGCTGCGCCGCTATTGTGTGATAGACGGACACAAAAGCCGAGGGTGTGAAGCCGTCCGGCGACCGAAACTTTCCCAGTTCTTCGTTTTTTTGTGTCACATTCGTCAAGATAGCCCACTAAGTTTAAAGAAAGTAGTTGATAAGAAGTAACTACCTCATTGGGAAGACACAAGGCAGAGTAAATAGAAAGAAGAAGTTGCCTAACCAGTTTGTAACTAACAGTAATGGACAATAAACTCATAATTATCAGAGGCTTTTTCTTTCATTTGTGGCTTTTGTAGACCATAATTATCCAGCAAGACTATTTGCCAAAAGGCTTTGTGTGTAATTATGTGAAACATAAGAACTGCCCATGTAAGGGAGGGAGAGAATGTGGAAAAACCGGACCCTAAATTGTATCAACTCGTAAAACAAAAACCTACAAAAGTGTTATTTTTTCTGAATGTAAACAAATTCCAAATAACAAGTGGAGGTTATTTTAAACCGAGGGCCAATCCTAACCCACCCCCCAAAAAAATGCTAGGGCCTATCTTGTGTTTTCTTGTCTTAACAGGTTTTATGATTATGTTTAGTTATTTTCCCTCAAGATTCTGAACCTCCCCTGAAGTCTTCTGGCACCGCCTACACTTTTAAAAACCCCTGCTCCAGTTACACACACACACACACACACACACACACACACACACACACACACACACACACACACACACACACACACACACTTTCTTGTATTTGTTACCTTCTTGGGTAACACTTTAGTATGGGGAACATTGTGAAAATGCTTAAACGAAAATTCAAAAAGTATGTTGGAGTTCAGGTGTTGGTGGAGGGAACAGTGATAAAGTCATCTAAAATAATTTGTGTTTAAAAGGGGGGCAAATAAATATAAGAATATTATTGTTCCATCTGCTCCTTTATGATCATGCAAATGTATAAGAAACAAAAAACAATGAAAGTGTCAACTGTACGTGGCTTGTATATATGCATTCTCATGAAAGGAATAAAAATAAATGATGATGATGATGAGGGTTAGACCCTAACCCTAACCCCTAACCCTTAATAAGTAATTAATAATGACTAATTAAGAGCCAATATGTCACTCATTTGCATGTTAATAAGCAACTAATTAATGGTGAATATGTTCCCCATACTTAAGTGTTACCCCTTCTTGAGACCACCGAAAAATGCCTATGTATTATAATAAGAGTCATAATTTTACTCAACGCAAGTCCAAATTTTACAAGAAAAACTGAATATTTGTTGCAACATTATGATAAAAGTTGGAATTTTACTCAGCAACAGTCGCAATTTTACAAGAAAAGTCAATTTAATGAAAAGAGTTGTCATTTCACTCGGACAAAAAAGTTGCAATTTTATAAGAAAACTTTAACATTTTGGCGATGTTATAATAATAATTTGAATTTTACTAAAAAAATGTCACTATTTTACAAGAACAACACAAAAATTGGCAATGGTGTGATAAAAGTCAGAATTTTATATGACTAATGTCACCATTTTGCTTTAAAAAGTAATAATTTTACATAAAAAAGTGTCACGAGGGGGTTTGCGGCTCACTGCGGGGTCGTTCTCCCGGGAATGCAGAACGGACAACTCCGGGCGACAGCGTGAGGTAGGAGATGATTTTAATCTTCGCAAGAAATCTTGGCAGGACATGAGGTAAACAAACATCAACTATGGCGTGGAACAAACACGAAACTGTGGCATGAAACAAACAGCATAAACTATGGCTTGGAACAAACACAAAACTGTGGCATGAAACAAACAGCATAAACTATGGCTTGGAACCAACACGAAACTGTGGCATGAAACAAACAGCATAAACTATGGCTTGGAACCAACACGAAACTGTGGCATGAAACAAACACGACTTACGTGGACACGGCATGAATCAAACAATGACGCCAGGCCGACTGACTGGCAAAGGCAAGCTTAAATAATGCCTCTGATTAGTGCTCGCGAAGCAGGTGAGCGGGCGAACACTAATCAGAGCCAGGTGGAAATAATAAGTAACCATGGTAACCAAACCAAACTCAGAGATGTCACAAACAGGAACTAAAAGAGTCCAAAGCTAACAGAAAATAACAAAAACATGATCCAGACCACGGATCATGACAAAAAGTAATAATTTTACATAAAAAATGAATGATTTTACGAGAAAATATTGCTATATTACAGAAACAGAAAGATTATGAGAAATTGTTCCCAATTTTATAAGAAAAAAGTCAAAAAAGACTGGTTTTATTTTTTTTATTTTTTTTTAATATTTTGCTTGTAATCACTTTTTAATCTTCATTATTTACTTTGTTATGTATGTCTCGTTATGTATGTCAAGTATGTCTCTATATAATTTTTTTATTTTTTTTATTTTTTTAAATTAATTTCATTCATTTCATTTCAATTTCTTACACACACTTGTTATTTCATATGTTGACCAGAGGGGAAGCACTTCAAATTTTCACACGCACTTGTTATTTCATATGTTGACCAGAGGGGGAGCACTTTTAAAAACCGACACACAGTCAATTTGAAAAATCCCTCCTTTTTGGGACCACCATAATTTTGATAGATTTCACCACCAGGGGTGCAAATGAGACATTCTCTATTAGATGCGATGGTTTTCCGTATTGGGACCATGATTTTGGTCCTAAATTGTTCACCGGTCCTCACATGGAAGGTACTTTTCCTTGTTGATGTCTCAAGAAGGGTACAAATACAAGAACACACACACACACACACACACACACACACACACACACACACACAGTATGTACAGTGGATCTTCAAGTTAAAACAGCCCTTCAAAGAAATTCCAATAGTATCAATCACCAATAGTAGTACCAAATTGGTGCTTCAATTTCAAATGGTGTCAGTGTTTAAACCAGGGGTGTCCAACGTAAAGCCCGCGGGCCGGATTAGGCCCGCGAACAGGTTTTATCCAGCCCGCGGGATGAGTTTGCGAAGTATAAAAATGAGCCAACATTTTTGAATGAAAGGAACTGCTGTTGTAAATGTGTCCACTAGATGTCACAATAGCAATTCTTTGTATCTATGTAGATTATACTATATGTGTAACAAAAATAAATAAACCACATGATGTTAATACATCAGTACATCCTGTAATTTGATTTAGATTGTATTTGTTTATCTTGATAGATTGAAAATTAACACCAATGAGTTGACTGATGAACATTATCACATAATTTGTTCAGAAAGTATAAATAACGACAAATAAAGGTAGAATACTATCAACCACAACACGTAAGTGTAAAAAAACCAACAACAACATTATGATTTGTACATTTTTAGAATGTGCTTGTTCTATTTTTAAACAAAGAAAACAATCCGAAGATGTCTTTATTTTTAAGTTATCGTGCCGTGATTTTACCAGTCCGGCCCACTTAGGACTAGATTTTTCTCCCATGTGGCCCCCGATCTAAAATGGGTTTGAAAAACGTCAATGCTATAAATAAAACTAGATAAGTACTATTTCCTTTCCAAAGAATCTTGAATCCAGACAGTGATATGGATCCCTCCCAAAATCTTATCACTTTGTTCTTTTATCTTATTTCAGACATATCCTAAAACTTTCATCAAAATCTGCCCTTAACTTTTTGAGCTATGTTGCTAAAATAAAAGGAGTGAACCCTCTTATCTGTCATTTATTGACTTTGTCTCACACGCAGCAAAGTTCTGCCTTGTAACGTGAACATAAGGTAACGGTAGAAATTATAGATATCACCTAATTTACTCTGTAGCAACTGACTGTGCAGAAAGTCTTTGCACTATGCGCTTCAGCATCCACTGACCCCTCTCTGTCAGTTTACGTGGCCTACCACTTGGTGACTGAGTTGCTGTTGTTCCCAAACTCTTCCATTTTCTTATAATAAAGTTGACTTTGGAATATTTAGGAGCGAGGAAATTTCACGACTGGATTTGTTGCACTGTTTGGATCCTATGACAGTTCCACGCTGGAAATCACTGAGAGCGGCCTATTCTTTCACAAATGTTTGTAGAAACAGTCTCCATGCCTAAGTACTTGATTTTATACACTGGGCCAAGTTATTAGGGCACCTGATTCTCATCATTTGGATGGGTGACCAAATACTTTTGGCAATATGGTGTATATATATATATATATATATATATATAACTATATATAACTATATATAACTATATATATAGTTATATATATATAACTATATATATAGTTATATATAGTTATATATGTATATATATAGTTATATATATATAACTATATATAACTATATATCTATATATATATATATATATATATATATATATATAGATATACATATATATATATATATATATATATATATATATATATATATATATATATATATATATGTAACTATATAGTTATATATATATAACTATATAGTTATATATATATATATAACTATATATATATATAACTATATAGTTATATATATATCTATCTATATAGTTATATATATATATAGTTATATGTATATATATATATATATATATATATATATATATATATATAACTATATATATATATATATATATATATATAGTTATATATATATATATATATATATATATATATATATATATATATATAGTTATATATATATATATATATATATATATATATATATATATATATATATATATATATATATATATATATATAGTTATATTTATATATATATATATATATATATATATATATATGTTTTGAAAGACTTCCAGGGTTCAGACCAAGGTTGATTTGTGTTAGCCCCGCCCCCTGACTTTGTGGGTGAGTTTGACAGATAAGATTAATTAATGAAGCGCTGCCCTGCAGGTTCATTCAATAATTGAATCATGAACTAAATTATTAAGTATTGAAATGAATAATTAATTCAATCATGAGAATAATGACGTTTAGAAATAATGAAAAGATTGAATGTACTTTTACATTAAAAAAAATAATTACAAAAAATAATACATTTGTGTATTTAATTTAAATGTAAATTTAAATTATAATTTAAATTATAATTTTAATTATAATTTAAATTATAATTTAAATTATCTGAGGTCCGAGAGCCAGTTCCAGCTCGTGGTGCCTAAGACGAGACTTAAAATCAGGGGACACAGGGCCTTCTCTGTGGCGCTAAGCTCTGGAACACTCTGCCCCTCCATGTTCCAACTGCTCCCACAGTGGAGTGTTTTAAGTCTGGTCTAAAGACCCACTTTTATTTTCTGGCTTTTAACACTACGTGAGTTGTGTGGTCCTCTGTGTTTTTAAATTTCTATTTCTATTTATTGTTTTAATTGGTTTTACCCTTTAAAATCGTTTTTAATCATAATTATTTTTATGTTGTTTTTATATTGGTTTTATATGTATTTATTTTTTTTGGTTTTTTTCAGTCATTGGTGGAGCTAAGGATAATATCTGAATACTGTTTTTAACATTGTTGTGCAGCACTTTGGAATCATTTTTGTTGTTTAAATGTGCTATACAAATAAAGTGGATTGATTGGATTGGATTGACTAAATTATAATTAATTAATGACACATGAATGAATGCAATAATTACCCAGCAATATGTTTGGAGGAGAAAAGGTGAGGCCTTTAATCCCAGGAACACCAAGCCTACCGTCAATGTATTTAATTAATTTTGTTCCATTTGACCCCCTATATACTGTGTGCCTCCGTCAGGAAGCTACATGACTCACTGCACATGACCATACTTGCACAATATCACATTCGAGCAGAGTCTGCATTCATGAAGCAGATAGCTACGACTTTTTGCAGTTTGGTTACTACCGTTTAGGTCGGTGCTGCTGCCATTTCGGTACCCATGCCGTTGCTTAGTTTTTAATATGACAGTGGTCAACTTTTATTGTGTCAATGTAAACACCACATGTACAGTTTAAATATCATATGAGGGCCACAGTTGATTGATTCTTTCTATGTCCATTATGTCCTGTGAGACACATTTGCTGTAGTTTGATCTTCACCTGCCCAAAAAACAGAATACAACTTTTTTTTCAATTTTAGTTCAGTTTCAGTTTCGGTTTATTTGGAACATGCATACGGTACAATGTAATGCATCACACAGTTCCAGTTGTTTCATTACAGCACGTCCAAAAAGGAGCTGAGCTTATTTAATCTTACCCCTTTTCATACCGTGGCAATTTGTATCCCATTTCCTTGTTCTCTGTAACAGAACAGTGAGCAAACAAATAATGAATAAATAATATACCGTAGTAAGCAAACACATATTAAATACATAAATAATCTTTGTCTCAATAAAAAAAAGAAAAGGAAAAAAAAGTGTTCAAGATGTTCGTCATAATTCTTGTTCTGTGTACTTTGTGAACACTTGTGGTTTGAACAGTCTCTTAAACTGAATCATATTGGTGCTTTGTTTGATTTCTTTGGTTAATTTAATTCCACATACAGATATACTAAAGGTTTTAAGTGTTGTACGAGCATACAAATGTTTTAATTTTGATTTTCCTCTAAAGTTATGTTTTGTTGAGAAGAATTGTTTTACGTTCTTGGCTAGCAGGTTATAATTTGCTTTGTGCATCATTTTAGTTGTTTGCAAATGCACCAAATCGTTCAATTTCAATCATTGCGATTTAATAAATAAAGGGTTTGTATGTTCTCTATATCCAACATTATGTATTATTCTAATTGATCTTTTTTTGTAGCACAGTTAGTGAATGAAGCGCACATTTGTAGTTGTTTCCCCATATTTCTGCACAATACCTCAGATATGGTAACACTAGCGAGCAGTAGAGAACATGAAGGGATTTTTGGTCTTGAACATGTTTTGCTTTATTCATTATTGACGTGTTTCTTGCTACTTTATGTTGTATATTTTTTTACCTGAGGTTTCCAATTCATTTTATCATCTATTATTACACCCAAAAAAAAATTTTTATTTACCCTTTCAATGTCTACTCCGTCTATTTGTATATTTGTGTTTGACTTTCTCTTGTTGGAACTAAAACTTCTTCTGCTTATGAACATATTACAGCAACAGCATGTGCACACTCTTACACTTTTTTAATTCATCCGCTAAAGAAGAGGGGTGGGGGGGGGCATTATTTTTGCAAGACATCTTGAAACACACACGGCGAGGAGGAAGCCTCTCTTTTTGAGTTGCTTGAGAAAGTGTTTTGCCAATCCAAGACGTAGGAATTAGACAGAGGTTGATTCAAAGTGACATGTGCATGCAAATGCAACCTCTCAGCCCGGAGAGAGATGGGAGTCACGCTGGCGTGCACACAGTGGCTCCACAGCTGTGGATTCGGCAACTCGCTTACGTCAGAGTGTCCGCCTTGAGATCGGTAGGTCGTGAGTTCAAACCCCGACCGAGTCATACCAAAGACTATTAAAAATGGGACCCATTACCTCCCTGCTTGGCACTCAGCATCAAGGGTTGGAATTGGGGGTTAAATCACCAAAAATGATTCCCGGGCGCGGCCACCTCTGCTGCTCACTGCTCCCCTCACTTCCGAGGGGGTGATCAAGGGTGATGGGTCAATTGCAGAGGATAATTTGTGTGTGTGACAATCAGTGGTACTTTAACTTTGAACTTTAAATATAGGATGCACAGTGCCTTGTCATTACTGGAAACACTGACCATGTGTGAAAGCTCGCCAGGAAGTGAGTGAAATACGGTACAACTCTCCTTTGTGCAAAAAGGGGAAGATGGAGATTGTGTGACAGTTGTAATCATGTGATGGAAGTGTGTGTCTAAGACAGAGCTCGCGAGTACATTTATGCTTAATATTGCAGCTGCCGTTCCAGCCAAAGGTTTTTGTACCGCGCATTTTTTCGTATGATGTTCTGATGTACAGCACTGAATTTAATTTGATGCCTGTTTTGTAGATCTTAAGGGAAATAAATGGTTTAGTAATTATTTATTTTTTTGTGAAAATAATTTTAATTTGTTTGTGTATGGCCCTGCGATGAGGTGGCGACTTGTCCAGGGTGTACCCCGCCTTCCGCCAGATTGTAGCTGAGATAGGCTCCAGCACCCCCCGCGACCCCGAAGGGAATAAGCGGTAGAACATGGATGGATGGATGTTTGTGTATGGCAGTGTTTTTCAACCTTTTTTGAGCCAAGGCACATTTTTTGCGTTGAAAAAAAATCAGAAGGCACACCACCAGCAGAAATCATTAAAAAACAAAACTCAGTTGACAGTAAAAAGTTGTTGTCGCAATTGTTGGATATGACTTTAAACCATAACCAAGCATGCATCACTATAGCTCTTGTCTCAAAGTAGGTGTACTGTCACCACCTGTCACATCACACCCTGACTTATTTTGAGTTTTTTGCTGTTTTCCTGTGTGTAGTGTTTTAGTTCTTGTCTTGTGCTCCTATTTTGGTGGCTTTTTCTCTTTTTTTGGCATTTTTCTGTAGCAGTTTCATGTCTTCCTTTGAGGGATATTTCCCGCATCGACTTTGTTTTAGCAATCAAGAATATTTCAGTTGTTTTTATCCTTCTTTGTGGGGACATTGTTGATTGTCATGTCATGTTCGGATGTACATTGTGGACGCCGTCTTTCCTCCACAGTAAGTCTTTGCTGTCGTCCAGCATTCTGTTTTTGTTTACTTGGTAGCCAGTTCAGTTTTAGTTTCATTCTGCATAGCCTTCCCTAAGCTTCAATGCCTTTTCTTAGGGGCACTCACCTTTTGTTTATTTTTGGTTTAAGCATTAGACACCTTTTTACCTGCGCACTGCCTCCCGCTGTTTCCGACGTCTACAAAGCAATTAGCTACCGGCTGCCACCTACTGATATGAAAGAGTATTACACGGTTACTCTGCCGAGCTCTAGACAGCACCGACACTCAACAACAACACATCATTTGCAGACTATAATTACTGGTCTGCAAAAAATATATTTAACCCAAATAGGTGAAATTAGATCATCTCCCATGGCACACCAGACTGTATCTCACGGCACACTAGTGTGCCGCGGCACAGTGGTTGAAAAATACTGGTGTATGTAGTTAAAACATGAATTTGCGTATCTTCCTGACACATATCGACACATCAGGATTAGGTCCCAGGAAAATGTGCCATTATATTCTTATCAGTGACAGAGCAGGAAGGGGCTAGGAATACCCTTGTGGTAAAATGTTATATTAAAAGTTAAAGTTAAAGTACCAATGATTGTCACACACACACACTAGGTGTGGCGAAGTTATTCTCTGCATTTGACCCATCACCCTTGATCACCCCCTGGGAGGTGAGGGGAGCAGTGAGCAGCAGCGGTGGCCGCGCCAGGGAATCATTTTTGGTGATTCAACCCCCAATTCCAACCCTTGATGTTGAGTGCCAAGCAGGGAGGTAATGGGTCCCATTTTTATAGTCTTTGGTATGACTTGGCCGGGGTATGACTCGGCCGGGGTTTGAACTCACAACCTACCGATCTCAGGGCGGACACTCTAACCAAGCGCCCTGACATTCATTAATTGACATAATACATGCGCTTAATCATGCAAAATGTTGTTATTTTTTGTGTGTGTACTGTTCTAATCCGTGATGTATTCATTGTGTCTTAAGAATGGCTGATAAAAAATGATCTGCAAGTCATAATTAATTCACATACATCTTTTAAAAAGAGGTGTTGAAGGTTTGAGAAGGTCTTAACTTGACAATGCCAAGCCCTAAAAGCTGCAGCTGAATGCATAGTCAAAGAATGCATTTGATGCACCGATACAAAGGGAAAGTCCAAGGTTTGCAAAGAAAAAGGTTAATTTCACCTTGTAGAGTTGCCATCCTGCCATGTGGAGTAAAAGTAAGCTGGTTTTTGCAATAGACACAACTCAGTTATCGGAAGTTGCGTAACAGGAAGTGGTTTCAAAGCCGCACTGGCGCACTGAATGTAGAACTCAGCTGATGAATTGACAGTAGTGGTGGCTTTGCGAACAATGCCGTGGTGTCATATCAAAATGACAATGTTATGACATTTCCGGGTATTGTTTTAAAAGCTTGTTTGGTGTGTGTGGAGAGAGTCCGAAGAATGTGTCTTGTTGGCGAACAACATGTTGGAACTAAAAGTGCACGTAATAGGAACATGCATGTGTTTTATGATGTTTAGAAATGTTAACCGTGTGTGTGTGTGTGTGTGTGTGTGTGTGTGTGTGTGTGTGTGTGTGTGTGTGTGTGTGTGTGTGTGTGTGTGTGTGTGTGTGTGTGTGTGTGTGTGTGTGTGTGTGTTCTTGTATTTCTACCCTTCTTGAGACATCAACAAGGAAAAGTACCTTCCATATGAGGGCCGGTGAACAAGTTAGCACCGAAATCACGGTTCCAATACGGAGAATCATTGCGTCTAATAGAGAGTCAAATACTAGAGTCTGTGAACATTGCTCCAAAGTCAGGATTTTTTTGTGGATTTCATGTACATACAAAAGTAAACATTGACAGGTGCAAAGGCAGCAATATATGATAAAACGAGACGGCAGCTAAAAAAGGACTTCCCTATTCATCCCCGAAAAAAACAACCAGGTGAAGAGTTGATTTTACGACTTCCGGTGCTGACGTAAGACAACCCGCGTCCCATATGTGACCATAGGATGAACAAATACACTACGGTACTAAGACTACAGTGGCCATTAACAGTTAACTTGTACAGCTAGGTTGCCCAAAAAATACAGATCTCATTTGCACCCCTGGTGGTGAAATCTATCAAAATGAGGGTGGTCCCAAAAAGGAGGGATTTTTCAAATTGACTGTGTGTCGGTTTTAAAAGTGCTCCCCCTCTGGTCAACATATGAAATAACAAGTATGTGTAAAAATTTGAAGTGCTCCCCCTCCAGTCAACATATGTAATAACAAGAGTGTGTAAGAAATTGAAATGTGCCCCCGTTGGCCAAAATGTATTTAAAACATGTAAAATAATGTTTATATAGTGACATACTGTAATTACTTTAAAGGCCTACTGAAAGCCACTAGTACCGACCACGCAGTCTGATAGTTTATATATCAATGATGACATCTTAACATTGAAACACATGCCAATACGGCCGGGTTAACTTATAAAGTGCAATTTTAAAATTCCCGCCACACTTCCGGTTGAAAAACTCCTTTGGATATGATTTATGCGCGTGACGTCACAAAATCCACGGAAGTGGTTGGACCCCATTGGACCCGATACAAAAACCTCTTGTTTTCTTCGACAAAATTCCACAGTATTCTGGACATCTGTGTTGGTGAATCTTTTGCAATTTGTTTAATGAACAATGGAGGCTGCAAAGAAGAACGTTGTAGGTGGGATCGATCGGTGTATTAGCGGCTAAGTACAATACTTACAGCAACACAACAAGGACTACTTACTACGCCTAGCCGATGCTGGCCGCCAAACCCACAGATGAAGTCCTTCGTCGCGCCGTCGATCGCTGGAACGCAGGTGAGCACGGCTGTTGATGGGAAGATGAGGGCTGGCTGGCGTAGGTGGAGCGCTAATGTTTTTATCATAGTTCTGTGAGGTCCGGTTGCTAAGTTGCTAAATTAGCCTTAGCGTCGTTAGCAACAGCATTGTTAAGCCTTACCAGGCTGAGAATTTTTAACCGTGTAGTTACATGTACATGGTTTAATAGTATTGTTGATCTTTTGTCTATCCTTCCAGTCAGGGGTTTATTTCTTTTGTTTCTATCTTCATTTGAGAACGATGCTATCACGTTAGCTCAGTAGCTAAGTGTGTCACCGATGTATTGTCGTGGAGATAAAAGTCACTTTAAATGTCCATTTCGCGTGGTCGACTCTCATTTTCAAGAGGATATAGTATCCGAGGTGGTTTAAAATACAAATCCGTGATCCACAATAGAAAAAGGAGAGAGTGTGGAATCCAATGAGCCAGCTTGTACCTAAGTTACGGTCAGAACGAAAAAAGATACGTCCGTCACTGCCTCTCTAGTCCTTCACTGTAACGTTCCTCATCTACGAATCTTTCATCCTCGCTCAAATTAATGGGGTAATCGTCGCTTTGTCGCTCCGAATCTCTCTCGCTCCATTGTAAACAAAGGAAAATTGTGAGGAATATTACCTCCTGTGACGTCACGCTACTTCCGGTACAGGCAAGGCTTTTTTTATCAGTGAGCAAAAGTTGCGAACTTTATCGTCGATTTTCTCTAGCAAATCCTTTCAGCAAAAATATGGCAAATATCGCGAAATGATAAAGTATGACACATAGAATGGATCTGCTATTCCCGTTTAAATAAAAAAAAATCATTTCAGTAGGCCTTTAAGGAAATGATGAAGGATGGATGGATGGATAGATGGAACCAATTACAAAAAATAAAAAAAATATTTTAAAAATACTAAAAGCTTACATTTTTTATATTTGCATAGTATGTATATATTATTAATGTTGTAAATACAAATCTTTGTATATCTAGAAAGGGTGGTCCTAGAGAGGTAGGCATTTTTCAGAGGTCTCAAGAAGGTAACAATACAAGAATGTGTGTGTATGTGTGTGTAGGTGTGTGTGTGTGTGTGTGTGTGTGTGTGTGTGTGCGTGCGTGCGTGTGTGTGTGTGTGTGTGTGTGTGTGTGTGTGTGTGTGTGTGTGTGTGTGTGTGTGTGTGTGTGTGTGTGTGTGTGTGTGTGTGTGTGTGTGTGTGTGTGTGTGAGAGAGAGAGTTCTTGTATTTCTAACCTTCTTGAGACATCAACAAGGAAAAGTGCCTACCATATGAGGACCATTGAACAAGTTAGGACATAAATCATGGTCCCAATACGGAAAACCATTGCATTTAATAGAGAATGTCTCATTTGCACCCCTGGTGGTGAAATCTATCAAAATTAGGGTGGTCCCAAAAAGGAGGGATTTTTCAAATTGACTGTGTGTCGGTTTTAAAAGTGCTCCCCCTCTGGTCAACATATGAAATAACAAGTGTGTATAAAAAATGTACCTCCGTAAAGTTCATACAGCACATATATTTCCCCAAAGTTACGTACGTGACATGCACATAGCGGCACGCACGTTCGGGCAAGCTATCAAATGTTTGGAAGCCAAACTCTACTCACGGTAGCGCGTCTGCTATCCAACTCAAAGTCCTCCTGGTTGTGTTGCTGCAGCCAGCCGCTAATACACCGATCCCACCTACAGCTTTCTTCTTTGCTGTCTTCATTGTTCATTAAACAAATTGCAAAAGATGTCCACAATACTGTGGAATTTTGCGATGAAAACAGACGACTTAATAGCTGGCCACAATGGTGTCCCAATATGTCCGCACAATCCGTGACGTCACGCGCAAACGTCATCATACCGAGACGTTTTCACCAGAATATTTCGTGTGAAATTTAAAATTGCACTTTACTAATCTAACCCAGCCGTATTGGCATGTGTTGCAATGTTAAGATTTCATCATTGATATATAAACTATCAGACTGCGTGGTCGGTAGTAGTGGGTTTCAGTAGGCCTTTAATGTTGTAAATACAAATCTTTATATATCTAAAAAGGGTGGTCCTGAAGAGGTATGCATTTTTCAGAATGTGTGTGTGTGTGTGTGTGTGTGTGTGTGTGTGTGTGTGTGTGTGTGTGTGTGTGTGTGTGTGTGTGTGTGTGTGTGTGTGTGTGTGTGTGTGTGTGTGTGTGTGTGTGTGTGTGTGTGTGTGTGTGTGTGTGTGTGTGTGTGTGTGAGGGAGAGCCCCGCCACTTGACGGAGGAAACTCATTTCGGCCGCTTGTACCCGTGATCTTGTCCTTTCGGTCATAACCCAAAATTCATGACCATAGGTGAGGATAAAGATGTTGATCGACTGTTATAATGAAAGCCTTTTTCACCACGACGGACCGATACAGGGTCCGCATCACTGCAGACTATACTAGCATAATTTTCATTATTAAAACAATTTATTTAAAAAATTTTATGAAGGGATTCTTGAAACAGTATATTTTAATGTAGTTGCTATTTACTGTACATTTGATTTACACTGCTTTATAAATGATTACACGAACACACTTGCATAAGTATTGCACCATAATGTCATTGAAAGTGGATTGCTTCACAGCACAGTAATAGTGTAGTAGGTACACTAGCACACACAGTGGAATAAAATCCAATGCAAAAAATAAACAAGACTTTATAAGGAAAACAATGCTTGTAACAGCAAACTCAAACCTACCTCAAAACAGGAAATTGAAATGTGGTTATTTTTATTTTCACAAGGCTATACAGATGAGCACAAAAATGAAATAAAAACAAGCAGCCCATAATTCCGTAAATAAAGGCACATTAAAACCATGACTTGGTCAACGTTAAACCTAATACTGGAGCATGTTTTATCCTGTTAGACTTGCAGGTTAAAGTCTCTTATGCCGAGTAAATGGTTTGGTAATTCTATCCAGCGTGAACCTTCCTTAAAGGCCTACTGAAATGAAATTTTTTTATTTAAACGGGGATAGCAGATCTATTCTATGTGTCATACTTGATCATTTCGCGATATTGCCATATTTTTGCTGAAAGGATTTAGAATAGAAAAACGACGATAAAGATAGCAACTTTTGGTATCTGACAAAAAAAAGCCTTGCCCCTACCGGAAGTAGCGTGACGTGGACAATTGAACATATCCGCAAAGCTCCCTATTGTTTGCAATGATGGCCGCCAGATCTGAGAGCGATTCTGACCGAGATAGCGACGATTTCTCCATTAATTTGAGCGAGGATGAAAGATTTGTGGATGAGGAAAGTGCAAGTGAAGGACTAGTGGGGAGTGGAAGCGATTCAGATAGGGAAGAAGCTGTGAGAGGGATAGAGCCATATCGCTTTGAACCCGACGCTGATGAAGACGGTCAGGAGGACGCTGCTGCTATTGATGCTGGAGGAGCACACGACATAGATCGCCTTGAGAATACAGAATGGTAATATGTTATTTATTTATAGACTAGTTTTAGTTTGTGGCCTAGTCTTGCACTGTTACTGTTAGTGTTACAACTTACACCCCAGGCCTATCTATACACTAAGTATCTATCATTGACACAATGTGTTACTGTTAGTGTTACAACTTACACCCCAGGCCTATCTATACACTAAGTATCTATCATTGACACAATGTCAAACCTAATTAATTACCCATTATTTCTATGGGCCACAGCTCCATATACCGGCAATACTAAAAATATGCATGCAGATTAATAAGATCCACAACAAGACAATGATAATATTAATTATTCCACATGTTTGCAGATTGCAGGTGTCAATAATATGAATTGATTTACAAATATTATGAACATTTCTATTTCCAGGTGTACATGTCAAAACTGTGTGAACATGGAGACAGTGGCTGAGTGTGTCTGCTGTAGTGAAATAGAGGCAGTGACCAGAACGATGGAGGAGGAGGGGGTGAAGACGTGCATCATAGACCACCATGGCTTTCCATCTGTGTGTCTGGATGAATGGGTGCTGCAGACAGCGTATAACGCCTACAAACAGCAATATGGCATGCTGCAGCAACAGCAAAATGAGTGAGGCACTAATAAGTTTAAATAATTCTTTATTCTATCAACCTTTGGAAGATAAGTCAGAATGAGCACTTTCTTATCTTATTCTTATTCTGTGAAATGTACTGTGCTACAATGCACATGACATTATATATCATAGAAGTATTACATAGATGGACCGTAGATGTCAACAATATTTACAATTTACTGCAACAGTAAATGACAAATGAATAGAATGCATGACAATGTCTTTTGAATCTCAGAGAACAGTGAGTCACTGTGTATCCATGTCCGGATAATAACAGCTGCCATCATTTGCTACTTGCAGGCGGAGACGACACACAGCCTATCGACAGTTTGTCCGCTTCTGCTGGGGATATCTGGGAAAGGACATAAGGGTGGTACTACCAGCTTGTGTAGTACATAAGATTAGGACAACATTCCCATCGATGGACTACACGGGGTTCCAAGACGTGCAGTGACTGCAACAGAATCTACATGGCCACTGTACTTAATCAATAAAATCAATCAATCAATCAATCAGTCAATCAATCAATGTTTATTTATATAGCACTAAATCACAAATGTCTCAAAGGGCTGTACAAGCCACAACGACATCCTCGGTACAGAGCCCACACACGGGCAAGGAAAACTCACCCCAGTAGGACGTCGATGTGAATGACTATGAGAAACCTTGGAGAGGACCGCATATGTGGGTAACCCCCCCCCTCTAGGGGAGACCGAAAGCAATGGATGTCGAGTGGGTCTAACATATTAGTGAGGGTCCAGTGGAGCCAGCAGGAGGCCACCCCGAGCGGAGACGGGTCAGCAGCGCAGATGTCCCCAACCGATGCACAGGCGAGCGGTATACCCCGGGTCCCAACTCTGGACAGCCAGCACTTTATCCATGGTCACCGGAATAACCCCTCCACGTGGGGGGGGGGCAGAGGAGAAAAGAAAAGAAACGGCAGATCAACTGGTCTAAAAAGGGGGTCTATTTAAAGGCTAGAGTATACAAATGAGTTTTAAGATGGGACTTAAATGCTTCTACTGAGGTAGCATCTCTAACTGTTACCGGGAGGGCATTTCACACTTACCGAAGCGACTCCTGTGCTTGGCGATGGCTTCCTCCTTGTCTGGCTTCTCCAGTTCATCGCAGAGGAAGGGAGGCACATCCACAGTGACGCTGAGTGGTGTTCTCTCGTCAGGGGTCTGTCTGCAGCCAGCAACAACCTCCCTGATCAAGTCATCTACGTAGCCTGCAAAATACAATTGTACATGTTCCTGCTCACAACATAATATACTCATGGAGAGTGAAACTTGACAGTATTATTATCATGATACAAAGTGTCAAGTGTTTACATGTTTTGTGTCCTCTACACTTACGGTATGTTGGCTCTGTCGCGATTTTCTTGACCACATGGCCCCCTGCTTTATACTTCGGGTAGCGTACTGCATAGCGCTCAGCACCCGCTTGTGTAGTGGCTATAGGGCGGCTCGAATTTTCGTTCCAGTGCAGCCCAGCAAGCAGGTTCCTAGGTGTGGTAACAGAATAATGTAATAATTAGTACTAAAGTATGGCACACACTAGTGACACTTAGATTAGTGTGGAAACATACCTGCACAGCATTCCGATGTATGAGAAGACATACATTTTCGGTGCGAACTGTATAAGATAAAAGACACTTTATTCAGTCATGCGTCCATACAATGTGTGTGTAAATTTATAAATTGTTTGTAAATTTGAATACAAATGTTTGTGTATTAAACTGTTAATAGTCAGCTATTAAAGCTTGATCTCCTGCAGTAATGAAGCTGTTTTGTTTTCAATGTTAACACCACGCCAGAATTGTTTGCAATCTTTCTCACCAAGATGCCAGCCACTATGTTGGACCTCCAACATTCTCTTGCTTACACTGACTGTATCAAGGCTTCATTTAGTATGCTCTAGTATTTTGCTCCCTGGCCACCAAAGTCCTAGTGGCAGGTGGTAACCACCGACACCACCTACAGGCGATCAGTCTAATTCTCACCTGTATGACAAGGCTATGGAACGCCTCCACCTTGGAAGTCTGGTGTTCACCCGACAGCATGGCGATATCTTTTAGCAGGGACTTGTTGTTGACCACCTCCTCCAGTTTCACTGCTGAGCGTGAACCTAAACATAAATTTAAAATAGAACAACGTTTCTACAAAAATGTTCCAGTCAACTTAAACTGGTTATTTACTTACAAGTTTATCTGAATTTTTTGACTTTCAAAAGATGTGCAGGAAAATACTGCTAGTCCCTCACTGCTTTCGGGCAACTTATTTGCCTACTCACTTTGTTTGAGCCATTTCTTTTGCCGTTGCAGTTGTCCATGAGTACAAATTGGGAAGAGGTCGCCATGGTCCTTGTGGATGTTCTGAATGTGTCGCTCCACAGACTTCCACTTGGCAACCAGAAGTTCCCCCTCTCCAGGCGGTGTAGACACTGCTGCCCAGTAGAGGTGGTTGATTATACTTTGCACCCAGGGCTTCAGGTCTTCACAGTCCTTATGCTTGGCGATGGCCTTCAGTTTCTTTCCGATGGCTACAAACAGAAAAAAACAGAAATTTGTGGATTAAATACAATATCGCATTCATCTGATCACTGATATGTACACACTACTTCACAACTTGTCATGCATACAAATAATCCAACTAACATTTTGCAACATGCCAGATGTCATAGCAGTGCCGTGTATTGGGCATGTTTTCACGAATCCATTTAGCGATCTGTCTGTGTCGGTCTGTCACCAGCACCCCGACATCCAGGTCCCAGCTGATCAGCAGTTCCACCATCCTCTTCAGTCCTTCCATCTCCATATGGTAGCTGCCAAGACATTCGTTGCTCTGAAATATATATAACAGAAAAGGAATGAGCAAAGAAAAAAATGAAAAAGGGGCTTAGTATACATTGAAATGGTTAATGTTATTAGACAAATTTACTAGGATAATTCTGGAAAATCCCTTATCTGCTTATTGTGTTACTAGTGTTTTAGTGAGATTATATGGTCGTACCTGTACAACCTGAAGGTCGAGAACCACATTGGCCACAAGCTCCATTGTGGTGTAGGTACCGAACTTGGCGCTGTGTCCCGGACTGTCTGCTCGCCCATCACCACCAAGGACGAGGGGTCGGCCTTCCACCTGCAGCATGGTGAGGTGCGTCCGTTGCTGTTCCTCCCACACCTTTTTGATGGCTGGCTGCAGGATGAGCTCCTGGTGGTTGAAAAATGTCCTCTTCACATACGTGACCACTCCGATGCTGTTCAGCACTTGCAACACCTTGCCAGAAGATGCCCCAGCGAAGAGGATGCCAGCAGACAGCAGGATGTTGCCCGCGGCATAAGGGCCAATGTTTGGCTGGCTGCTCCAACTACTCCTCTGGTCACATGATGCACATTGAAGAGTCATGGTCAGCTGTGTACCGTTCGAATCCCAAGAAGGGCTTATGTCCTGGCTGCCACAGACTGGACAGTGACACCACTTGACGAGACTCTGGAGGCACGACTCAAAGATGATGTACTTCGGTTCCTTGTGGCAGCCCTCTTCATGCATCTGGTGAGTACATGGGCGATCTGGCGACCCGTCAGATTGACACGGATCCGATGTCGTTGACTCACTCGGCACATAGCTGTCATCGGAAGAACCACCAACAAAAGGCGCAGTGGGACTTGATGCTGGTCCTTCATCAAACAATGCAGGAGGTGGTCGTAGCTTGGCTTGCATTCCAGACACACCTGGAGCTGCTATGTTAGTCTGCATCTCGGGGCTGTCAGATGGAGCTGCTACACTTGACAATGGGACTTCACTAACCCTGGCCGGCCGAGCTCTAACCCTCTCGAGGATATCTGGGGTCACCTGGTGTCCTAGCAATAAAATCAAGCACAAGTTGTTTTATATAATCTGTTAAAATTAAACTAGAATCACATAATAATTATTGTCTTTGAATCACCTAATTTATCTGTCTACTCTACTCTGCACAGGCAGCGTGCAATGTGTACTGTGATGTGCAGAATCATGTTCGTCACCGAAATAGACATACCCTTTGATCTATGATGTATTTTCCCTGTTTGGGTGCTCTTGCTACTGGTCATTGCTGTTGGTGCTGTCCCAATCGGTACCCAGTCCGTCTGGCATCCTTGTTCTCTTGTATTTCCCTGGAAATGGAGAAACAGCTACATGTAATATGGATACCTCATTTACATTAATTATGAATACTTTTGGATTGGGCTTGAACTGTAATCCATTTGAACATTGATTAGGAAAACAAATCGAACCTGATCTTGATCGCCCTCCTCATCAGGCAAATCTAGTGCCATTGCCATTGGTTCATCCACCGCATCCGCCACTGATGCCGTAGTCGTACTGTCCATGATCTGATCTATTGTCTGTAAATGTACAAATGTACAATACTTTATATTATTGTCTATTGTAATCTATTGACAGTATTGACACTATTGACAGTAATGTCAGTAAATGTACGATACTTTATACTGCAGAAGAACTTGACTAGAACTTGAAGCAATAATTATATGTAGACTATTTTATTGTTAATTTATTTCATTGTTCATGGAGTAGTCCAGTGGTTCTCAAATGGGGGTACGCATACCCTTGGGGATACTTGAAGGTATGCCAAGGGGTACGAGAGATTTTTTTTTAAATATTATAAAAATAGCAACAATTCAAAAATCCTTTATAAATATATTTATTGAATAATACTTCAACAAAATAAATGTTTAGAATTAAGTTCATGAATCCAGATGGATCTCTATTACAATCCCCAAAGAGGGCACTTTAAGTTGATGATTACTTCTATGTGTACAAAATATTATTTATAATTGAATCACTTGTTTATTTTTCAACAAGTTTTTAGTTATTTTTATATCTTTTTTTCCAAATAGTTCAAGAAAGACCACTACAAATTAGCAATATCTTGCACTGTTATACAATTTAATAAATCAGAAACTGATGACATAGTGCTGTATTTTTTTTCTTTTTTTCAACCAAAAATGCTTTGCTCTGATTAGGGGGTACTTGAATTAAAAAAATGTTCACAGGGGAAAATCACTGAAAAAAGGTTGAGAACCACTGGAGTAGTCTATGACTGTGTGTGTTAGTTTTGGTTGATTGATTGAGACTTTTATTAGTAGGTTGCACAGTGAAGTACATATTCCGTACAATTGACCACTAAATGGTACCACCCCAATAAGTTTTTCAACTTGTTTAAGTCGGGGTCCACTTAAATTGATTCATGATACAGATATATACTATCATATATATACTATCATCATAATACAGTCATCACACAAGATAATCACATTGAATTATTTACATTATTTACAATCCGGGGTGTGGAGGTGGGGGGGTTTCAACAATTGAGAACAAAGAAATGGATATTGGAACAGTGTAGTCTGACTATGAAAACTGGATATCAAGATTCTTACCCTCTTCCTTTCCCTTTTGGCAAATGCAGACCTCATGTGCCCAGTCTGTCCGCTTGTGGAGGGGGTCGGGTGCTCCGGACTTGTCCGTGGTCTATCGAAAATAGTTGGCTTCGCACCTTTCTTCAGCACGAGTCGACGAGTGCTGATTCCCATTTCTGCCATTCGCAAGGGACCCTCTTCGAAACATGATCTTTCGAAATGTTCGCTGCATAATACACTGTACTTCGTATGTGTCGTCCAATCCAACCGTGTTCGCTTGACTTCTTTGTTCCATAGTAAAGCTTGGCCGCCATCTTTTGGGAAAAGAAACAATGAAACACCGGTTGTGTTTTGGTTTGTGTTGCTACATCCAGCAGCAACACACCGCTTCCCTACAACTCTCTTTTTTGCAGTCTCCATTGTTAATTGAACAAATTTCCAAAAGATTCACCAACACAGATGTCCTGAATACTGTGGAAATTAGCGATTAAAACAGAGCTGTTTAAATTGGGAGGGACCTATTCCAAGATGACGCGTTCAACTGCCTTCGTCACGCGCATACGTCATCATACCGCGACGTTTCAGCCGGATATTTCCCGGGAAATTTTAAATGTCACTTTATAAGTTAACCCGGCCGTATTGGCATGTGTTGCAATGTTAAGATTTCATCATTGATATATAAACTATCAGACTGCGTGGTCGGTAGTAGTGGGTTTCAGTAGGCCTTTAATTACAAAGAATAAAGTAGGCCTGAGACCTCTTAGGGTCTGACTCTTGAACACTAAAAAATACTGGGTTATTTTGAAAACCCAATTTATGAGTTGCTGGTGTTGGGTTACATTTTGGAGTTATTTTTATGAATAGCAATCCATTTTTTGGAGTTATAAGGGTATTATTTTAACTCAATTTCTGGGTTTTCAAAGTTATTAACCATTTTTGGGTTGTTTTTCAACGAGTAACGCATTTTTGGGTAAAAGGTTTTTTTAAAAAATAAAAAGTAACTTTTTTCTTGAAGGGCATTTTATTGTGGATTTAGCTCTGTGGAGGGGGGCGTGGCCTGCGGGCCTGCCGCGGAACGGGGTGTGCCAGGACCGGCCTCGAAGACAGCGACAGATGAGTAGATGGCCCAGGTGGGCCTTGTTATCTACAAACGTAATCACCTGTCGTCTTTATTAGCAGCAGCCGGAATGAGACGCGGTTGGAGTTGGAGTGGGAGCCAGAGAGAGAGAGACACACAAACTCAGAAAAATAAATTTTGCTGGAAAGCAAAAGCCTTGCACGATTGATGAAAATAAAACAGTGTTGTACCCTGAATTCCGGGCTCTCCTGGCAGTGTGTGGTGGTCCCTAGAGGGCAACCTCTACAATCTCATTAACATTATAGACTTAGACTTAGACAAACTTTAAAGGCCTACTGAAACCCACTACTACTGACCACGCAGTCTGATAGTTTATATATCAATGATGAAATCTTAACATTGCAACACATGCCAATACGGCCGGGTTAACTTATAAAGTGCAATTTTAAATTTCCCGCCACACTTCCGGTTGAAAACGTCTAGATATGATGACGTATGCGCGTGACGTCAACAATTGATACGGAAGTATTGGTACCCCAGTGAATACAATACAAAAAAGCTCTGTTTTCATTTCAAAATTCCACAGTATTCTGGACATCTGTGTTGGTGAACCTTTTGCAATTTGTTTAATGAACAATGAAGACTGCAAAGAAGAAAGTTGTAGGTGGGATCGGTGTATTAGCGGCTGGCTGTAGCAACACAACCAGGAGGACTTACTTGGATGGCAGACGCGCTAGCCGACGCTAGCCGACGCTAGCCGACGCTAGCCGACGCTAGCCGCCAACCGCACGGATGATCGAGTGAAGTCCTTCGTCCTTCCGTCGATCGCTGGAACGCAGGTGAGCACGGGTGTTGATGAGCAGATGAGGGCTGGCTGGCGTAGGTGGAGAGATAATGTTTTTATCATAACTCTGTGAGGTCTCGTTGCTAAGTTAGCTTCAATGGTGTCGTTAGCAACAGCATTGTTAAGCTTTGCCAGGCTGGGAATTATTAACCGTGTCTTTACATGTAGATGGTTTAATAGTATTGTTGATCTTCTGTCTATCCTTCCAGTCAGGGATTTATTTATTTTTTTCTATCTGCATTTGAGCCCGATGCTATCACGTTAGCTCAGTAGCTAAAGAGCTTCGCCGATGTATTGTCGTGGAGATAAAAGTCAATGTCAATGTCAATGTCCATTTCGCGTTCTCGACTCTCATTTTCAAGAGGATATAGTATCCGATGTGGTTTAAAATACAAATCCGTGATCCACAATAGAAAAAGGAGAGAGTGTGGAATCCAATGAGCCAGCTTGTACCTAAGTTACGGTCAGAGCGAAAAAAGATATGTCTTGCACAGCATTCTAGTCCTTCACTCTAACGTTCCTCATCCATGAATCTTTCATCCTCGCTCAAATTAATGGGGTAATCGTCGCTTTCTCGGTCCGAATCGCTCTAGCTGCATTGAAAACAATGGGAAATTTTGAGGAGTCCTTCCTCTGTTGACGTCACGCTACTTCCGGTACAGGCAAGGCTTTTTTTATCAGCGACCAAAAGTTGCAACTTTATCGTCGATGTTCTCTACTAAATCCTTTCAGCAAAAACATGGCAATATCGCGAAATGATCAAGTATGACATAGAATGGATCTGCTATCCCTGTTTAAATTTAAAAAATTCATTTCAGTAGGCCTTTAATGATCCACAAGGGAAATTTTTCCACGCAGTAGCTCAGTTACAAAGGATGGAAAGTGTAAGCATGGAAAGCATATTACAGGTATTAAGTAGACTAACAATGTACCGTATTATTTACAATCACCCGACATTGAGTTAGCATAACTCAACTTTTGGATTAAATAACTCAACCCTATAGTTTGGTTGGGAATAACCCAACATTATGTTGTCATAACTCAACTTGTTGGTTAAATAATTCAACGCAAAAGTTGGGTTGAAAAAATTTACCCAAAATGTTGAGTTAAAATAACTTAAATAAGGGGTTCGTCCTTTTCTGAACCAGCAGTTGGGTTAAAGTTGGGTTCTTTTTAACCCAACATTTTTTTAGTGTGTGACACATGTTAAAATAGCAATTTGAGCTCTTGCAGGCAAAACACATAAATAGACGCACACACTGAGTTTAAATTCTCATGACACAGAATGACATTTGCATACAACAGAAGCATTCCAGTCAAAGGTAACATGTTGTAACAAAAGGGTGTGTGACACTTCAAGTACCTCTACAGTATGCAAGTATCAATCAATCAATCAAAGTTTATTTGTATGGGCCTTAATCACAGGTGCCTCCAAGGGCTGGACAAACCTCGATGACATCACTGGTCTGAACCCACATCCGAGAAAATATCCAAATCAAATCAAATCAAACTTTATTTATTTTGCACTTTTCATGCACAGGCAAGTGACAAACACAAAGTGCTGTACAAATAAAACAAAAAAATAATAGTGACTGAGGATGAGAGGTGAATGTCGTGGCCGGAGAAGGTGATGCTGGTGATGGTGGAAGACACCACTAATACTATGGATCCTGAACAGGCTATATCCCACCTAACCTTATCCTTGTCCACACAAACACAGTGCCACCGTTTAAGACCCCCTACCCCCTCCGTCCGCCGGCACAACGTGACCTAGTACACATGAGCGGGAAAAAAAAGCCTGGAAGTGTATTCTTACCCTGTGTTTCAATGTAGACTATTGCCACATTTCTTTTAACGGTAAACCTTGCTTGCCTCACCATCAGCAGCTGT
Organism: Entelurus aequoreus; assembly: GCF_033978785.1. Classification (NCBI taxonomy): domain Eukaryota; kingdom Metazoa; phylum Chordata; class Actinopteri; order Syngnathiformes; family Syngnathidae; genus Entelurus; species Entelurus aequoreus. Next base: position 18,165,937 of record NC_084744.1, on the reverse strand, counting down.
TAGACTATTGTAGTGAATCACACCTGAGCCATCATACATGAATCATATCTTTAATGAACGTGTGAAAGTAAACAATGTGATAAAGAACATTTTACAACGATCAATCTAGGGATCGAGATATCTGGTCAGAACACTTTGCTTGTAAGCTGAAATTGGCGGTCGTACTTGACGGCCGCAACCACTTCACGGCTTCTCAACAGTTATGGAGTACAAAACTAGACGTTGAGTAATCGCTCTACATATAATAACTGATGGTCTGCTTTGCCAGTCCAAATGCATTTGCTGTTTTCCGTAGTACTCCCTCGTCCACGGCAGCTCGCATTCTCGTTGTCTCCCCTTCGACAAATGGACAAAGTTTTTTGCTAAGTAAAATCACAGCTGACCTGGACATTCAAAAGTTCTCTTGCCATTCCTGTGACACAACACACTCGTTGACAAACATCCCACCAGGCTGCCGTTCTTCCAGGTCTTATCCATAACCGTCGCTCAACATTGCTATGTTGCCGTCTGAGATGTGTTGTATCTCGAATAGCTGCAATCGTGTGTTTCCTTCTCTTAATTAAGGTATTAACGTGTGATTTCCACAAGCGTCTGTTATGAAGCTGGCTGTGGCGCGTTCTTTCCGGCGTCACTTCCTGTGTGAGGCGCGGTCTTTCTGGCGTCACTTCCTGGCGTCACTTCCTGTGTGAGGCGCGGTCTTTCTGGCGTCACTTCCTCTCCGAACTCAGTTTGCAAACGATCGATGAGTCCATACAAAGCTAAGAGCCGGAGATTCAACAAATACACGGCGCACTTACCCGTGTAAGAAATTATCTATGGAGGGGAACCTTAAACGATGGGTTAGTGTGGCTGAAACGGGGCTTAGGCTAAATAATTATTTGTTATCCGGCTTAATGTAGACAGGGCCTAAGTCTGAACTAATGAAGCCTGCTCGGATTGGAGGCGAAACGTCTTCTAAAACAATCTGAACGGTCCAGTTAGGATCGGTTCAATGCCCTGAGGATACAACAACCTGGATGAATGAGAATATTCACAGGCTTTTTTTGGGGAGGTGGGAGTTAAAGTTAAAGTTAAAGTACCACTGATAGTCACACACACACTAGGTGTGGTGAAATTACTCTCTGCATTTGACCCATCCCCTTGTTCCACCCCCTGGGAGGTGAGGGGAGTAGTGAGCAGAACGCGCTCGGGAACCTTTTTGGTGATTTAACCCCCAATTCCAACCCTTGATGCTGAGTGCCAAGCAGGGAGGTAATGGGTCCCATTTTTATAGTCTTTGGTATGACTCGGGGTTTGAACTCACGACCTACTAATCTCAGGACAGACCCTCTAACCACAAGACCCAGGTTTTTGGGGGTCCTGCGGCAGGAATTGTGTTGTTGTTTTCAGACTCACATCTCTGAAACAATAAAACAGTGTTTCTCAAACTGTGGTACGTGTACCACCGGTGGTATGGGGGCTCCATCGAGTGGGACGAACAAAGAATTAGTTAATTAAATATTCATACACAGTGTTACTGTTCAAACGTGTCCTGGGCATGACGTTAAAGTGCATCCGGCAGTGGAGGCTCCTCTATGGGGTCTTGGGGCACTAGGAGGTTAACCCCTTTATTACTGTTACCCCAGGTGGCCCTTGGCAAAGGCCTACTACCTGACTGCCCCCTAGCCAGGGATACGGTGAAGACTTCAACAGCGGAGCAGGCGGAAGATGGTAGATGTAAGAACTACCATAACGGCTGCGATGGCGGAAGAAGGCTGCAGCAGAAAAGGGTACCCAGTCATCTTGGACTCCATGCCACTGGACCCTGACCCGATTCTGCCAAGGATCGTGTGGTGACTCTCTGTGCACCAGTCTCCCCACGTAAAACAAAGTCACGCACAGGCATCCTCCATAAAGGGATACACCCCTACCAGGAAGATCGTTATACTCGTTCGAGTGACCGCCGATGATGATGACTGTTCAAACTTTGTGTAATGTGGCCGATAATTTTAAATATGTTTGTTGAATGAAACCTTGTTTTTTTCATGAATACTTAGGCTCACTATGCAACTATATTTTAATGTCGGTCATTATGGTGGTACTTGTCAAACTAAATGTTGTTTGAGGTGGTGCTTGATGAAAAAAGTTCGAGAACCACTGGCATAACAGCTTTGTTGCAGACCATTTTCAATAAGCCACTATCATGCGAGTGACCCGGCAAGCTCATTAAAAAAATAATATCGTGAGTCACTACTTATCAAGCCCCAGAAGGAAATGAGGACTTCCCCCACCCAGCCTTCCTCGCCCCTGTGATGCAGACTGCATTTAAATTCTGCTGTCATTTTTATTGAAGGAGCAGCAGGCGTCTAGTTAAGGCCAAAGTCTAGCAGAGTGCACTTACCCCGTCACAGTTGTCACCCTTAGGGTAGTGTGTGACCAAACAAAACCCTTAAGTGGGCCTCACTGTTGTTGTTTTTTTTGTCAAGGCTACTTCAAAAGGCACTCTGTCATTGTGTAAGCTGTGTGATGCAGATGTTCCAAGAGGAGCTGCTGTGCTGGAGATATAAGTTAAAGTAAAAGTTAAAGTACCAATGATTGTCACACACACACACAGTAGGTGTGGCGAAATTATTCTCTGCATTTGTCCCATCACCCTTAAGAAGTCCCTGGAAAAACTGGTAGGGTGGGTTCCGAGGTCCTATGCCCTGAAGTTACACACCAGGAGTGGCCAAATAATGAAGTTAATAAAATGCAAATAACATGAGGCCAATTTCCAGCAAAAGTTCAGAAACTCTGGTTCCTGGATCTCTAGGTTCCTATTAGGGTTGTACGGTATACCGATATAATGAATCATATCCGGTACTATAGCGCCTGTAAAAAGTACTGGTCCCCCAACACCCCCGAACCCCCCCCCAAGGACCCCCCCCCCCCCACCCTTTATCGTCACGTCGTGTCATTGCTGGTTTACTAGCAGAGGAGCATGTTCGGCAGCGCACAATCACGGAGTACTTACAAGCAGACAGTGTGTAGACAGAAAAGGGAGAACGGATGCATTTTGGCTGAAAAACTAACTATAAAGGTGAAGTTATAACACTGAAACACCCTCAGGAAGAGGTGCTTTAAGACATGGCTAGCTAGCTAGCGGCTAAAGTCCATCCCCAGTCTGCAGTGTTTTAGCTACTTCTAAATCACTAATTCTCGCCTCCATCTTAACAAATAAAGTAAGTTTCTTACAAGTATCATCCCTGCAATACGAGGAATAGCTAAACATGCTTTACTACACACCATAGCTCACCGGCGTCAAAATGTAAACAAACGCCATTGGTGGATCTACAGCTGACATCCACTGTAATGATATCAAATACAGGCACGTATCTAGTCAATACTACTATGATTACGTCGATATTTTTTGGCATCACAACATCTTCTTCCGTTTTGTTAAAATGTATAATATGTTTATAAACTCAGGAAATATGTCCCTGGACACATGAAGACTTTGAATATGACCAATGTATGATCCTGTAACTACTTGGTATCGGATTGATACCCAAATGTGTGTTATCATCCAAAACTTATGTAAAGTATCAAACACCAGAAGAATAAGTGATTATTACATTTTAACAGAAGTGTAGATAGAACATGTTAAAAGAGAAAGTAAGCAGATATTAACAGTAAATGAACAAGTGGATTAATAATTCATTTTCTACCACTTGTCCTTAATAATGTTGACAAAATAATAGAATGGAAAATGACACAATATGTTACTGCATATGTCAGCAGACAAATTAGAAGCCTTTCTTTGCTTACTTACTAATAAAAGAAAAGTTGTCTTGTATGTTCACTATTGTATTTAAGGACAAACTTGCAATAAAAAGCATGTGTTTAATGTACAGCAACATTTTTTGTTAAAATAAAGCCAATAATGCAATTTTTTTTGTGGTCCCCTTTATTTAGAAAAGTATCAAAAAGTACAGAAAAGTATCAAAATTATTTTGGTACCGGTACCAAAATATTGGTATCGGGACAACACTAGTTCCTGTAGAAGTGTGCGGTTTGTGTTTCCACCGCATCTCACAGTTCCGGGTGGTTCATGCAATTCCGGCTGATGACGTATGGAGGAGTGGTTTCCCATATGTCTATACTGATACCATGTAAATAAACAGACAATATTAGGTCACAGTTCTTTCACTAAAAAGTAAGTCATCAAAAAGCGAGTATCCATCAATGTGTACGCAAAAAAAAATAATAAAATGCATAGGGACTTGTGTAATGATATCATCAAAATTCATACACATTCACTGTAAGGATCAGCCATCAGAGAGCAGCCACGCCTGCAATGTGGCCCTCAATGAAAACGAGTATGACACCCCAGCTCAACTGTGTTTGCACCTTTATCCCGATCTGCACCAAAATAATGTCTATTGCTCCGTTGAGCAGTCGGAAAAATAACATCGCAGTATATCTGACCCGTTTGTTGCAATGTCATCTCCCGCTGAGAACAGGATGTGGTGGCGCATTACAAACTTACCCATCAACTGTCATGCCTCTCCTTTTATAGTAATGGCTTTGCTTCTTGAGGGCCACAAGGAGTTTGGTAATGCCAACATGATCCAATTATAAATACATGTCTGAAAGCTTAAGTGAGAGCAAGGAAGTGGGGGGTTTAGCAATGAAGACACTCAAGTTATGTGCAATCAATAGATGTCCCATATGATGCAAATAATGTATAGCAAACAATAGATTAATCAATATAAAATATGTTTAATTAAAAAAAAAAAAAGTAACATTTGGCTCTCTGGTACAGAACATGCTTCGGTTAATAGGGATATGGGGACCCCTAGTGACCAAAGGGAGATAAAGCATAGCATAATAAAAATAAATAAATGGATAAAAACTTCACTTGAGACCTTACACCCACTAAGATTATTTGGAAATAAATGTGGCAAACAACAGTAGAAGTGAAAGTCAAACACATGAGATGTAATAACTGATGAAGAAATGAACTAGAAATCTCATATAAATATATGCAACATAAAGTGGCAAGAAATATTTTTAACAATGAATAAAGCAAAATATGTTCTAGAGCAAAAATCACTTCATATTCTTTACTGCTCGCTCGTGTTACCATATCTGAGTTGTTGTGCGGAAATATGGGGAAATCACCACAAAAGTACACTTCACGTATTAACCTTGTTGCAAATAGTTAGTTAATTAGTTAGAATACGACATGCGTCACTTCCTGTCAATGGGAGAGGACGCAAAGAAAAAAGGCTCCGCTTCTGACCAAAAATCACTGCATGTTCTCTACTGCTCGCTAGTGTTACCATATCTGAGTTGTTGTGCAGAAATATGGGGAAATCACCACAAAAGTACACTTCACGTATTAACCTTGTTGCAAATAGTTAGTTAATTAGTTACAATACGACATGCGTCACTTCCTGTCAATGGGAGAGGACGCAAAGAAAAAAGGCTCCGCTTCTGACCAAAAATCACTGCATGTTCTCTACTGCTCGCTAGTGTTGCCATATCTGAGTTATTGTGTAGAAATATGGGGGAAAAAACGACAAAAGTACACTTCATTAATTAACGGCGTTACAAAAAAGTTCAGTTAGAATAATACTAAATGTTGGATATGGAGAACATACAAACCCTTCATTTATTAAATCGAAAATACTGAAATTCCACGACATAGTGAATTTGCAAACAGCTAAAATTTATACACAAAGCAAACTATATGTCACGGCACGGGCTCGAACCCGCTTTTCTCCGGCAGCTGGGTCTGCCAGTGCGCCGAGACACGCCCACATGCCAGCAAGGCTGTGGGCGGTCAGCAATCTGCACACCTGGGACTGATAAGGGCGAGCTGTATAAAGACCAGTGGACCCAAGGATCCTGGCCGGAATGTAATCTTCTGTTGGTACCGTAAGCGATGTCCTAGCTCTAAGCAACCGCTCTCTTTGTGTTTTTTTCCCCTCCGAGTTTCATTGTGCGTTGTCCTATGTCCTGTCGTTCCTCCAGTAAATCCCCGTTCTTGTGTGGCGAGCTGTGTATCTCGTCTTCCTCGTTAGTCCTCTCTGGTTCTCTGGCTGCCCCCTTGGATCTCGACCTCTCACATGGACACGGACCTTCTTCGCCCCGTTTAGCCCCCGACACTCCGCCTGCCCAAAGACTGCCTTCCTGCTTTGTCCCTCCTCTCGCCCAACACATCACGGTAATACACAACAATTAATTACACATACACACATAGTCACACACACACCTTGGATGTAGTCACACTCAATTTCCCCCTGTTTAATTTATAGTATTGTTTGGTAATATTATTTATGGTTTATTATATATATATATATATATATATATATATATATATATATATATATATATATATATAATTAGAGCTTTACTGCCCCCTTGTGGTTATGTGCTGTCACCTCCTCCTGCTAAACATAACACTATAATCTGCTACACAAGAATATACAACAATTCTTCTCAACAAAGGAGGAGAAATAGAGAAAAGCGTAATTTAAAACATTTGTACGCACGTACAACACTTAAATAAATAAATGATAAATGGGTTATACTTGTATAGCGCTTTTCTACCTTCAAGGTACTCAAAGCGCTTTGACAGTATTTCCACATTCACCCATTCACACACACATTCACACACTGATGGCGGGAGCTGCCATGCAAGGCGCTAACCAGCACCCATCAGGAGCAAGGGTGAAGTGTCTTGCCCAAGGACACAACGGACGTGACTAGGATGGTAGAAGGTGGGGATTGAACCCCAGCAACCCTCCTGTTGCTGACACGGCCACTCTACCAACTTCGCCACACCGTCCCCAGACCTTGAGTAAAACCTTCAGTATGTGGGATTAAATAATGGAATGGATTAAGCAAAGAAATCAATGTACTAAGATCCACTTCAAGAAACTCCATCCATCCATCTTCAACCGCTTATCCGGAATCGGGTCGCGGGGACAGCAGCTCCAGCAAAGACCCCCAGACTTCCCTCTCCAGAGCAACATTTGCGACTTCCTCCTGGGGAATCCCGAAGCGTTCCCAGGCCAGAGAGGAGATGTAATCCCCCCATCTGGTCCTTGGTCTGCCGCGGGGCCTCCTCCCAGTGGGACGTGCAACGAGGACCTCCCTAGGGAGACGCTCGTGAGGCATCCGCACGAGATGCCCGAACCACCTAAGCTGGCTCCTTTCCAAGCGAAGGAGCAGCGGCTCTACTCCGAGTCTCTCTCGGGTGACTGCACTTCTCACCCTATCTCTAAGGGAGATGCCAGCCACCCTTCTGAGGAAACTCATTTCGGCCGCTTGTATCCGCGATCTTATTCTTTCGGTCATTACCCACACTTCATGACCATAGGTGAGAGTAGGAATGTAGATAGCTCGGTAGACCGAGAGCTTTGCCTTCTGGCTCAGCTCCCGTTTCGTCACAACAGTGCGGCAGAGAGACTGCAATACTGCCCCAGCTGCTCCGATTCTCCGGCTGATTTCCTTCTCCATCTTTCCCTCACTCGTGAACAAGACCCCGAGATACTTAAACTCCTCTACCTGGGACAGAGTCCTGTCCCCTACCCGGACTGTACAAACCATCGGTTTCCTGCTGAGAACCATGGCCTCAGATTTGGAGATGCTGATCCTCATTCCAGCCGCTGAACACTCGGCTGCGAACCGATCCAGTGAGAGCTGAAGGTCACGAACCGAAGGTGCCATCAGGACCACATCATCTGCAAACAGCAGTGACGCAACCTTTAGCCCCCCGAGACGTATACCCTCTCCGCCATGGCCACGACTCCGCCTAGAAATCCTGTCCATGAAAATCACAAACAGGATAGGTGACAGAGCGCAGCCCTGGCGGAGACCAACCCCCACTGGAAACGGATCCGACTTACATCCAAGCACCCGGACACAACTCTCGCTTTGGTTGTACAGAGATTGGATGGCCCTCAACAGGGTTCCCCTCACTCCGTACTCCCTCAGCACCTCCCACAAGATCTCCCGAGGGACGCGGTCATACGCCTTCTCCAAATCCACAAAACACATGTAGACTGGATAGGCATACTCCCAGGCCCTCTCCAGGATTCCCGCAAGCGTAAAGAGTTGGTCAGTTGTTCCACGACCAGGACGGAATCCACATTGCTCCTCTTGAATCTGAGGTTCGACTATCGGCCGGACCCTCCTTTCCAGTACCTTGGCGTAAACTTTCCCAGGGAGGCTGAGTAGTGTGATACCCCTGTAATTAGCACACACCCTCTGGTCCCCCTTTTTGAAAAGGGGAACCACCACCCCAGTCTGCCACTCCCTCGGCACTGTCCCAGACTTCCACGCAATGTTGAAAAGGCGTATCAACCAAGACAGCCCATCAACACCCAGAGCCTTCAGCATTTCTGGACGGATCTCGTCAACCCCCGGAGCTTTGCCACTGTGGAGTTGTCTAACTACCTCAGTGACTTCACTCCGAGAGATCAACGTCGATCCCCCATCATCCTCAGGCCCTGCTCCTATCAGGGAGGGTGTGTCTGATGTATTTGGGTTCAGGAGTTCCTCAAAGTGCTCTTTCCAACGCCCCACGACTTCCTCACTTGAAGTCAGCAAAGTCCCATCCTTGCCGTACACAGCTTGGATGGTTCCCTGCTTCCCCCTCCTGAGGTGCCGTATGGTCTTCCAGAACAGCTTTGGTGCCGCCCGATAGTCCTTCTCCATGGATTCCCCGAACTGCTCCCACACCCTCTGCTTAGCCTCGTCCACAGCCACGGCCGCTGCCCTTCGGGCCCGCCGGTACCTTGCAACTGCCTCCGGAGTCCCCTGGGATAACATACCCCGGTAGGACTCCTTCTTCAGTCGGACGGCTTCCCTGACCACCACTGTCCACCAGGGTGTTCGAGGGTTACCGCCCCTTGAGGCACCTAAGACCTTCTGGCCACAGCTCGCATCTGCAGCTTTAGCAATAGAGGCTTTGAACATTGCCCATTCCTGTTCAATGTCCCCAACCTCCACAGGGATGGCAGAGAAGTCCCGCCGGAGGTGTGAGTTGAAGTCCTTCCGGACAGAGGACTCCTCCAAACGTTCCCAGTTCACCCGCACTACACGCTTGGGTTTGCCAGGTCTGTCCAGAGGTTTCCCCCGCCATCTAACCCAACTCACCACCAGATGGTGATCAGTTGACAGTTCAGCCCCTCTCTTCACCCGAGTGTCCAAAACATACGGCCTCAGATCAGCTGATACGATTACAAAATCGATCATTGATCTTTGGCCTAGGGTGCTCTGGTACCAGGTACACCTATGAGCATCCTTATGCTTGAACATGGTGTTTGTTATCGCAAGTCCGTGACTAGCACAGAAGTCCAATAACAATCCACCACTCAGGTTCAGATCAGGGAGACCGTTCCTCCCAATCACGCCAGTCCAAGTATCACTGTCATTGCCCACGTGCGCGTTGAAGTCCCCCAGCAAGACTATGGAATCCCCTGCCGGCGCCCCATACAGGACCCCATGCAAGGTATCCAAGAAGGCTGAATACTCTGAACTCCTGTTTGGTGCGTATGCACAAACAACAGTCAGAGTTTTCCCCCCTCCAACCCTAAGGCGAAGGGAGGCGACCCTCTTGTCCACTGGGGTGAACTCCAACGTACAGGCACTCAGCCGGGGACTCGTGAGTATCCCCACACCCGCCTGTGCCCTCACACCCTGAGCAACTCCAGAAGTGAACAAGGTCCATCCCTTGTCCAGGAGTGTGGTTTCAGAGCCCTTGCTATGCGTAGAGGTAAGCCCCACCAGATCCAACCGGTAGCGCTCCACCTCTCGCACCAGCTCAGGCTCCTTCCCCACCAGCGTAGAGACGTTCCACGTCCCGAAAGTCAGCCTCTGCTGCCCCGAATTGGTCCGTCCGGAGCCTCCACTTTCACCGCCATCCACTTGGCAGCGCACCCGACCCCACTGGTTCCGACCGCGGGTGGTGGGCCCACGTGGCAGAGAAGATGGCGTGTCCACGTAGCTTCTTCGGGCTGTGCCCGGCCGGGCTCCGTGGCAAGCCCGGCCACCAGGCGCTCGCTGACGAGCCCTACCTCCGGGCCTAGCTCCGGAGGAGGGCCCCGGGCTTCCTCCGGGCCGGGTAACGCATCCTCTTTTAGTGTAGTTCATGGGGGGTATCGTAACCCTGATGGGGGGGGCATTCGGGTGCTACACCTTGCCCAAGGGTGACCCGGAACTATGTAAGGCAGGGGCGTTCAACTCCCTGAGGCTTAATACAAGCCCACATACCCACATACCCATTCAAGAAACTCTTCAAACGTAAAATGTTTACAAAGTACAAAGAAGAACCATGATAAACATTCTGAATTTATTTTAACCATCCATTCATTTTCTAGATTATCTAACTCATCTCGCCATATGAAATATAATTTACTTCAGTAATTATTTATTTTATTTTTAACGTTATTAGTTATGGAGTATTGTGAATAAATTGAGAACAAGAAGTGAACAAAAGTTTTAGCAACTGCTATGTAAAGGAAAAGGTGTAGGATTAAATAAGGTATGCTTCTTCCTACTCCTTTTCGAGCATATCTAATAGGGAAACTGTAAATTGTGATGTATCATGTTGTGTGCATGCATGTTCCAAATAAACTCAAACTCAACTCAACTCAACATAATGTTGGATATAAAGAACACAAAAAGCATTTATTGAATCTAAAATATTGAAATTCAATGATTTGATGCATTTGCAAATTGCTTAAAATGATGTACAAAGCAAACTAGAATCTGCTACCCAAGAATGTACAACAATTCTTCTCAACAAAATATAACCTTCGAGGAAAATGTAATTTAAAACATGTGTATGCTCGTACAACACTTAAAACCTTTAGCATATC